>NC_047517.1:2658253-2813253 GCF_902827115.2 Pseudochaenichthys georgianus
TGTTGCCAGACTTCTCTCTCTTCAAGGTCAAGCTCCACATAGGTGAACACATACTTAACCAATCCCAATCATCTTGGGAGTATTAGCATTGTGTAACTCACAGCTCACCTGGGGGACACATATATGTGATGGGATGGCAAACTTGTGACTTTACTATGATAAATTGTCAAATGTGTCACTTTAGTTATTTCAATGCACTGATAAAACTTGTGTCCTGGGCACTTTTGTTTTAGTGCCCTAAGTATAATGAGTGTGTTTCCAAATAACTCGATCCCACTGAACAAGGTACAACTCGGTACGTTGTTTTCTCAGTGTATATTTTCTGTTCTCCACGATGCTTCATTAGGAACAGTGGGCCGATGCTCCCACAGTATGGGTGGGCCCAGAGTCCCACTTCAGGTCTGAGCTCAGCTCAAACCTAATATTGCCCAGGAGCCTGGGAACCATCTATCACAGTCCTGTAGCCCACCATGGGGTGGATGGTGTGCCCCCTTTGGAAGAGGATGTTTGTGTTGAATGTCCAGTTTCAGGACAAGAGTTTCCTGATCAAAATGACCATCAAAATGAAAACATGCTATGAAATTGAAAATGCTTAATTAATAAAGTTTTACAAAAGAATAACTTGAGCATGAAGAGGAATGTTTCAATGATGCTTGTTAGCTCTATGCCAAATGAAATGAGTTGTGTAAATGTGTTGTGGCGTTTTGCTCCTTCATTGTTTGATGTATTTCCACAAACTACACCTACAGAGCATCCTCATGTTGTTCTCCATAGCTGTTGGAGCTGACGGGGAACCAGCAGAGCATCTTCCAGCTCATCTCCACTGAGCTTGCTAAGGTGTTAACCACAGCAGGTAAAACATCACACCTGTGTATTTGCTGTCAAATCGATGTGCTTTAGTAAAGAACCCAATATGAATAAACCGATTATTTTATTCTGTCCGATGGAGCTCTTGCTCCTAAGCACCTCTTCTACAATAACATTTGAAAGGTCTGATTTGCACAATAAGATAACACTTCAATCTGAACACATCTACTTTTGGAGGTAAGCTAGTTTTGTGTCTAACAACCGTTACCGCACACTATCAGTTTCTTCCATTTTTCTTTTTGATATCTTTTGACAGCCAGAATGTTGTGTGTGTCTTCTCTTTGTTCATTTTTTTAAATTACAATTCTTTAAATGAAAGTCCTTTGTTTCCAGTTGCATTTATATCCCCATGCTCCCCTTCTCTATCCATTTGACACATACCAAAAGCTCTACGGAGCTTTTTTCGTTCTCAGATGAGGTTTACTCGATACAGAGTTATTCCACTCACTGACACTTACCTTAAGTAAGGGATAATGTGCAGCGAGGCCGTCATTAATGACAAAAGAACACCCGATCATGGAGCCTGACCAGATGTTATGCCTCGTTGTACATCCTGTTATTGTTCACTTCCTGTCTGTCTTCTTCTGGTGATTTCTCTGACGTCCAGCGCTCTGTGTTTTAACCTCTTTTCTTCTCTCCCTTGATCCTCCTTAGCAACCGTCATGTTATGTTTAGCAGCGGTGTGTTATCGAGTATTAACAACCTCTGAATTCTCCAAATTGACTAATCCCTAATCAATTGTAATTAAATAATTATGTAAATGTTGGTTTCATGCCAATGTTGCGACTCCGGCAGTGGCTCAGTCAGTAGGGGCTTGGCCGGTTCAAGTCCCCGAACAGACCTAAATATGGAGTGTGGACTGCTACTTGGAGAGGTCCCATTTTACATCCTGCCCTGCCGTGGTGCCCTTGAGCAAGGCACCGGACATCCCCCTTCAAGCCCATTGCTCCCCGGGCACTGTGCAATAGCTGCCCACTGCTCCTGGTACTAGACTCCTGGTGCTAGACTCCTGGTGCTAGACTCCTGGTGCTAGACTCCTGGTACTAGGATGGGTTAAAAGCAGAGGCCAAATATCACTGTGTGCTGTGTGCTCTGCATGTGTGACCATTAAAGAGGGGTTCGTCCTCCGATTCTATTCTATAGATGATTCAGCAGACTGGCCTGCTAGAGACAGTGAATACAGCTGTGAACATCTGAGGTTTGAGCCTCTCAAGATGATGATATGAATCCAGATATGACAGCGTTTGGTTTCCCGACGTATCTCGGACTTCCACAACATGCAGATAGGTAGATGATGAGGAGTCCTTGGTATCTACACAGAGATAATCCCTGCCTGGCGCGTCCAGTTTGAGTGACGTGAGTAAAGAAATGATGCTGAGGTGAAACTCAAATGGTCCGATGTGAACTAACCATTCCAGTTTGTCTCCATCGTATGCTTAGAGACAAATGGAACTAACTCTGAAAACATGCAGCTCATATATCAACAATTATCCAGACTTCATGACACAATCATTGTTTACATGGTGTGCGGTGGTATTGTCAGTGATTTGCTTTGGCTTGCTGCACGATAGGGGGCAGAGCCTTGGGGTGAAAACAGCTGGTTCAATTTGGTTCCTTGATGGTGGTGCTTCATACAGCTGTAATCTCACTGCTTCCACTTTGAAAGGTCAGCAATAATCAAGGTCAAAGGGGATTTTTTTTTACATTTCTATATCGTAAGATAAGACATTATTGCTCCCAATGTGGGACATTTGCAAGGCATTGCATATAATGTGAAAATCAAAGAGTAGGAAATAAACATAAAATAAAAACAGACATTAACATAAAATATAAACATCTCAAAATAGAAAAAACTAAAAAGCTAAATATATATATATATTGACCTAGAAAGATATATATACCTGAGACTATCTGTTAAATATACATTATGCAGAGCCAATTACAGGGTCATTCCAGAATTGAAGGACATTTCATGTCCCCCATATAAAAAATCTAATAATCCATGCCCAAAATGCTAAAACATGCACTTGTTGTGTTAAACATACTTGTATTGAGACAAAATGTATATAAAGTTGTGGAAAAAGTGGTTTCAAAATATTATTTAAATGATCAAATAGCTCTCGAACATCCCCTAAAATGGCATTTTTCTCTTGTCCCGCTTCTTGGTGACCAACTTGCATGTCAAATATAACATTTAAAATAGGGATTTGATTTACTTTTTTTGGTATTATTCTATTGATATATGTCTCTTGTAATGGTAAAAAAAATGTGTTAAATCATAAACATATTTTAGATAACAGTAATTTTGCACAGTAGGTGTGTCCCTCAACATGCGTTCAACCCTGTTACCCAAACCTTTTTAGATTGGCACAGGAAGTGAACAAACTGTAAATCAGATGACACAGTGGAAGTGACATCAGCAAGTCATGTGCTAATGTTGTGAATCGATTGGCCTGTGTTCGTCGTCCATAACATACGCCTGCCCATACCAGAAACCCACCACCACCATGGGCCACTCGATTCACAACATTACCCTAACCCTAACCCTACCCCTACCCCTCAAACCAGATACTGAGTGGTTTTTGGATCCCCCCAGACCCCCCAATAAAGCAAAACTGCACGTTTCAGAGTGGCCTTTTATTGTGGCCAGCCTAAGGCACACCTGTGCAATAATCATGCTGTCTAATCAGCATCTTGATATGCCACACCTGTGAGGTGGGATGGATTATCTCGGCAAAGGAGAAGTGCTCACTATCACACATTTTTTCCGAACAATATTTGAGAGAAATGGTTCTTTTGTGTTTATAGAAAATGTTTTAGATCTTTGAGTTCATCTCATGAAAAATGGGAGCAAAAACAAAAGTGTTGCGTTTATATTTTTGTTCAGTGTATTTCAACGGCTATGCGCTCTTGAAACACTTTCTTATTATTTATGATGTAATATTTTCGAGACATTGTTTTTAGTTTTACAGCTTATTGAACCTTTTTGTTTGACATCAGCCATGGCCATCTGAGTGTGTGTGGTACTGTTTGTGGTTTGTTTTTAATTGTGTAAAAATGTCAGAGTTCCTTATTTATAAACTGAAATGTGCACTACTGTTCAAAAATAAATAACAACAAACTTTTTTTTGCTTTTCCTTGTTGTACCGAACCGTGACCCCCAATCCGAGGTACGAACCGAACCGTGACTTCTGTGAACCGTTACACCCCTAATGTACCATGCTACACCGCAACCACAAGATATCAGGAACATTATACCAGGATCCTCTTCATCCTAATACCTAGCACATATGTGTGTGGTGAACACTTCCTGACACTAGTCCCACAGCAGCCTGAGGATAATGGATAATGTAAATATAATGTAAATATAATGTAAATATTTTGCAATTATTGCTAATATATTTGTTTTTAAATCTAGTATTTAGAATGTATAGAGAACGATGTCATCCACAGAATGTCTCTAGCTTCCAGTGGAGCAGGGTGAGGAGCCACAGTGAAAGCCTCCACTGTGGAGGGATGATAGATGAGGCAGACAGCCGTCTTTGATCCTCTGACTGAGGCTAGCTTCCAGGCCTGGGTCACCCAGAGTGCTTCCCCCCCACAGGGCCAGCTGTACCTTCCTCTGGTCTGGTCTTCTATTTAAGAGCATGAAGGCTGCTATATGAGAGGCACAGTGCAGCTCAGCTTCGTGATTTCCTCAAGAGAAAGAGAGAGGAAGACCTTTTGATGTCTATTACTAATGTGATTAGCTGATAAAGATATTGGTAGCCATCTGTCGTTTCATCTCTGCTACTTAACAGCAGCAACATTAATACCTGTAAAGCAGATGAACACACTGACATAACACATACCGTAGTCATGAACTTGTTCTGTTGTTGAAATCTGCCATGGACCTTTAATATACTGAAAAACCTGAAATGTTGATTTCATTTATGTTAAACAGATTTCACATAACTGTAGGTAAGTTGAAAGTAATATATCAAGTTTAAGTAAAAATATATTAGGTTTAACTTAAAATTATTGTTTTCAACTAACTGAAATCTGTTGACATATGTTTCATTTAAAGGTGGGGTAGGTAAGTTTGAGGAACCGGCTCGAGATCGCTAGAATTTGAAAATACACAACCGGAGAAAATCTGCCACTTCCTTACAGAGCCCCTCCTCCAACACACACGAACGCGCAGATGACCAATGAGGGCACGAGATAAGTTTGTGCCCCGATGGAAGGCTGACAGGCAGGTAGGCCATCCAATCGATTGGTTGTACTTGTTACAGTACCACGGCTTCTACAGATGAAACATTTTTATGGATTTGTTGTCAAAGCACTTAAGATATTCATTGCTATCGGGATGTTAAGAGCATTCCATGGAATATAACAAAAAGTGTATCTCGAGCCGGTTTCTGAAACTTACCTACCCCACCTTTAAGTCAGCGTTTCAGTTTTTCAGTGTATGTTGTTACTGCTGGAGAGTAGAGCATAACAGAGCAGAGCATAACCATGAATCATCAATATTAAAATGTGGCAATAAGGTGGCTCATAGATAATATTTTTTAAAGAGCTACTTAGCAGCAGCTGAAGGTCTCGTTTTACTGGAGTGATGTAGTGCTCTCCCAGGAGTGTCAGTGTCTCACCTTTATCTAACAGAGGAGAGGAGGTTCACACAGCTGCTGTCAGTTCCTCTGAGTCCACCACAACAATGAAGGCTCACCGTGCCTGCTCATAAATGCACAACTGCTTTCATACCAAATATTCAGGTGCCCCATAAAAGCAATCCCTGTCCCACTCCAACATCTGGGGGCCATGTGGAGCGGAAAGGTGCTCTGTTCAGGTGGCCAATGTGTTAACGCATAAACAATGTGACATTCGAGTCAGCTGCACGGAAGGCCGTGGTCACTGCTGCTCCTCACTTTGAGTGAAAGTTCTATTCATGTGGCTTTGTTCTGTTCCTATCATGCACAATGGCCATTTGTTATTAAACTGATGAACTTTAAAACTAAAACTCAGTTTTCTCATATTTATGACTTAATATCCTGTAATATACAATGTTGTCCATAAAGTTGGAATAAAATATGTTTTACCTCTTCTCATGAAATGATTGTGTGTAAATAGGAATAAAAAGAGGAATGTGTCTGAAAACAAAATTATTTCAACTTGATGGGCAACAGTATACATTGACATACTATTTGGTAATAATACAATCTGTGAATTGGAGATGTGGATAATAAAGAGATAAAGCTCTCATTATTATGAGTTAGTTTTCTCTAAACAAATGCACAAAGCTATTTGCCACTGCCAGGGCAATAACGTGTTATCTAGTTTGTTATAGAAGTTCCCCGGTTTCTGTCCCTGCCACTTATTTCTGTTTCCTTTCATGTAAACGCTGCAGCAGTCTTAGGCCCGCCCCCAAAATGCTCTCATTGGTTGAGACGTGTGATGAAGCCCATCCTAAGCCAATACTGATCAACATCCCGCCCCTCCTGTGACCATGGTTTGTCTGTGTGTATTCAGAGCCAGTGAGCAACGGACTTTCAAAATAATAATCTTAAAGGTCCCCTATTATACTGTTTTTCATTACAGGTCTCAGATACAGAACATGTCTCTGAAGTGTTTGGCATCAAACACCAAACAGATCATTGCAGCATCCCATAATCCCCTCTGTTTCAGCCCTGTTTCAAAAGTGCTGATTCTCTGTCTGTTACTTTAGATCAGGGGTAGCCAACACGGTGCCCACAGGCAGGGGCGGACTGGCCATTAGGCGTATTCACACCGCAGTACTTTTCCCACAAAGGTTCATGAGAACTCTTTAGTTCTCATGAACTAAGTACAGATCTCGTTCACACCGGAATAAGTCCCTGGGGGAGGATTAGGCAAATGAAGCCGCTGACGTCACTTCTTCTTCTGCTTTGGGTTTACTGGCAGGCCGCAAACCACTTCACGGCGTATACTGCCAGCCAAAGTCCCCAGCCGGAAGTCCCCGGAGTTGGGGACTGGCTTACTGAAGCCTTCCGAGTAAATCGCCAGAACGCCGACACCTCCTCATCTCCACTGCTCCCATGTTTTCTTTTGTGTTGCCATAAGTTAGGCTAATGCTAATGCTAATAATGCTAATGAGAGGATAATAAAATGGCGGCTTCACAACACTTTTTGGGAGTTTTACGGGGCGTGGTTTGCAATCCGCCCAGCCAATCAGAAATAGGAACCTTTTTCTCCCACGAAAGTCCCTGCTTTCTAGCAGGGACGGAAAAGGGGGTGAAAAGGTTCTCATGAACTAATTTTAGTTCCGGCTCTTTTTGGTGTGAACGCAACATTTCGGAACTATATTGGAACTAAAGTGGGAAAAGTACTGCGGTGTGAACGCGCCTATTGGGAATACCGGGAGTTTTCCCGGTGGGCTGGTGCTGTGTGTGGGCCGGAGGGCCAACAAAAAAAAAATAAAAAATGTTTTTAAATTATTTTGTAAGTGTTACGTGCTTACCTAAATCCTACCGGCCCACTTTTGTCAGTGTTCCGGCCACTACTTGGAGGGGTGTGCCCCACACCACACTGTGTTGGACTGGGCCGTTTTGATAGGCTACCTATGTTCTATCCAGGGGCGTCGCCTGGACCTGAAAACATTCGGAGCGTAGCCCACAGTGGTGGCGGCCGCGGCCCTACAGTGGAATGTTCTACTGCAACACTCCCCACACGCACACACACAGTACACCCGCGACTGTTACAATGAAGGCTCGATAATCAGCTCACGGCATATAGGCAGGCGTAAAGTACTATTTCTTATGAGTGGGGGGCGGACCTCACCTCCTCTAGAGGGGATGCTCCCCCGGGAAGATTTTTTTTAAATATTGAAGTTGAAAGCATCAATCTGGTGCACTTTGAGAGCACAATTAAGAGATCTATGGATACATCTCTCAACACCCATGTGAAACAGATTTTCTTTTTCTTTATGGATATTTTACAAATCACCCTTTTAAACTCTATTCTTGTTTTACTGCCGTATAGTAGATTTCATAACTGTTTTTCCTTTATTGTCTTAACTATAATGATCATATGAAGGTGTGCCGCGGAAATAATCTTTTGAATAATTTGTGACCAAACCGTTTGAGACCCACTGAGATAACTTAGACTAAAGTTAACTATCTAAACACTCAGAGTCCTTTAGCTCACCTGAGCCTCTCAGTCTGAGAGGAGAGGACTCTCCTCCAGCTTGTTGTGGAACAAACAGCTCCGTATGTCCGTTAGTGCAGCTAGCTAACCAGATGCTAACAACACGGTCCCTGCTGCTCTCTCTCACTCCCCTTTTAAACTGTTTTTGTTTTTTTACTGTCCCATAGTACACATTGGAATGATTTCTTACTTTATCAATATTAAATGGTTCTCTCTCTCTCTCTCTCTCTCTCTGTTTGTGTGTGTTTTATTCCATGTGTCAAGTCAGGCAAATTGTCAAATGTCTTTGCATCAATGATCTGTTAACATTAAAATCACTAAATATATGCTGTAACTATTTTTGCTCTAGGCAACTCAAGGGCAATGTGATTACTATATGAATAATGGCTTTTTTAACAATAAAACTGTTACTCTTGGAAACAAAATTAATGACCTCTTGCCTTTGACCAGTATAGTGTTATCAACAGCTCCCGGAAACGTAAGTTCTAATATTACACTAGATAGTAAACTAGAATGCTTTTCTGCCATTAACCTTGAACAATTAAATTCAATGATTCTCTCTTCTAAACCCAATTCCAACTAAGCTGTTGAAGGAAGTTTTTCCATTAATTAGCACTTCTTTATTAAATATTATGAATATGTCTTTATTATCAGGCTATGTTCCACAATCATTCAAAGTAGCAGTGATAACACCGCTTCTTAAAAAGCACAACCTCGATCCAGAGGTTTTAAATCAAATCAAATCAAGTTTTATTTATATAGCACATTTATAAACGATTTTTGGTCGAGCCAAAGTACTGTACATATAATAAAAATAGCCTACAGTAGAGACACTTTACAGCAAATACAACAACACAGATTGTTCAGAATATCAGTATGAGAAAAACGACACCCTCTGTCCTGAGACCCTCACATCGTACAAGGAAAAACTTCCAGAGAAAACCCACAGTTTAAGGGTAAAAAATGGGAGAAACCTCAGGGAGAGCAACAGAGGAGGGATCCCTCTCCCAGGACGGACAGACGTGCAATAGATGCCGTGTGTAAATCGAAGAGATAATACATTTTACAGCATATAGACCGAATGTTAGGAAATGCATGTGTCTGTAATAAGAAGATGAATCCACGAGGATGTCAGCTACAATACTGAGGAAGCCACCAGGGAAGCAGCATGGTGAGACCCAAGGCAGGACCGCAGAGACATGTTCAGCCACGACCCGAAACGTCCACGACTTAATCCAGAACTCGGGATAGAGGATCCAAGACACAGGACTACAGCAAGAGGATCAGCCTCGACTCCGGATCCCGGCGTAGATATAGATACAAAACAAGAAAAAAAAGATTTGGCTGGGTTCATCGGAACAAGAGAATACACAGACACAGACAGAGAGGGAAAAGGTCATTGGATAAAAGTTATTCTTGATAACCCTCTAGAAAGATCTCATGGACATCCCCACTCAATCTATCAAGACCCGAGCAGTTCTATTAGAAGTCCAAGGTAAAGGCACAGGCCGGCGCATATCGCTCATGGAATCCCTCACTATATGAACTCTGACCCCTCAAGTGTACAAGTGAAGAGACACCATGTGTCAGCTCCTTTTTAGAATAGTATTTCTTCTCTTCTCAGAGAAACAAGGGTATGAAAAGAATAGCCAAGAAGAGAGGCAGAACGTGACTACGTAAATGCACTCTCCTAAATATTAAAGAAAAGGCACCATCATGCTTCCCCTTAGAATAGGGTGGAAATTATGAAGACCCAGCTTATGAAGAGGGGACATGGGATACTGGTGAAGAGGGAAAACAGTGAAAAAGCCAAACGTATCCAACGTACTAGCACTCTCCAAAGAGACAGAAAGTCAAAGTATACGCCGAGAGGCACAACGTGACTACGTAAATGCACTCTCCCGTATAAATTAGTTCAAGGGAAAGGGGGTGAAAAACTAAACTAATCAAAAGAAGGAAGTAGAGAGGCCTAAATTCTGTCTCCTAGATTCAGTTAAAGGAAAGAACTGGGGAACAAACAAGTACAGGAGGAAAGGCCCAACGAGTCAACGTCAACACACTCTCCTAGAATAGTTCAAGGTAAACGGGGTAGGAAGAATATAGTAAGAAACAGAGCTGAAAAGGCGTCAAAGAACGCTTTCCCTCTAGTCCAGGGTGAAAATGTAGGATAAGAAACAGAGATAGAGAGCACAACAACCTATCTCTTCATCAGATGCACTCCCCCGCCTGGATAAGCGACTCTGTGCCCCATCCCCCTCTACCGGACCTTAGATCCGCAGAGGGAGAGGGGAGGGACCAAGCCCAAGGGGGGGTTTATGGTTTTAAAAGAAAACCCTGCAGAGATCCAAAAATGGATGAAGAAGTAATTACAAAACGGTTTATAAAACCAAGAGGTTTTTTCTCATATTTCTAAAATGTTCTAATCTAATTCAGGGTTATACCAACTCAGCTCCAAGCAACCAGACGTAGCAACCAGTCAGTCCAGTCAGAACCTTCTCGAAGGTCTCCCCGCCCCCAACCTACTAATCATAACAAACTGAAACCCCATAAAACCCAAATAATATTAATAACATTTAATAATATAAAAAATAGTATCAATTCTGAAGATAACTAACTAAATAAATAATTAAACAAAAGCCAGAGAGAAAAAGTGAGTTTTAAGTGTTGATTTAAAAAACCCCAGGGTCTGGGCCGACCTCACAAGGAGGGGCAAAGTATTCCAGAGCCTAGGGCCAGCCGCTGTGAAAGCTCGATGCCCTCAGGTTTTAAGCCTGGTCTTAGGCACCATCAACAGCAGCTGATCAGCCGACCTTAAGGCTCTGCCTGGGGTGTAGCGATGGAGGAGTTCGGCTATATAGGCAGGAGCCAGCCCATTTAGGGCTTTGAATACAAATAAAAGGAATTTAAAATATATTCTGAACCGAACTGGAAGCCAGTGCAGTGAGGCCAGAATTGGGGTGATATGGTTACGCTTTTTATGGCCAGTAAGAAGACGTGCAGCTGCGTTCTGCACTAGCTGCAGGCGTCTAATTGAGGCCTGGTCCATACCCACATACAGAGCATTGCAGTAATCCAGTCTCGAGGTAACAAAGGCGTTAATAACCCTTTCCAGGTCTTTAAAAGATATGGTCTGAGATACGCGTTCCTGCACATATTTCATCCACAAAGATAGACAATCCAAACGATAATACTAAGTCTAAGGTGTGCCCTTTATCATGTGTTGGGCCAGCCACAGACTGAATGAGACCGAAAGAGTCGAGGAGGTTTAAGGACTTAAAAACATGGATGACCTTACATTTTTTGATGTTAAACACGACCAAAAAAAAGTTATTGTTCTTGGCCCGAAGAATCTACGAAACCAATTATCTAAAGATATACTAACTATGGATAGCATTAATTTGGCCTCCAGTGAGACTGTAAGGAATCTTGGTGTTATATTTGATCAGGATTTATCCTTTAACGCCCACATCAAATCAATTTCAAGGACCACCTACTTTCATCTACGCAACATTGCAAAAATCAGGCATATCTTGCCTCAAAAGGATGCAGAGAAACTAGTCCATGCATTTGTTACTTCAAGGCTGGATTATTGTAACTCTTTATTATCAGGGTGTATCAAGAAGTCAGTCAAGTCGCTTCAGCTGATTCAAAAATGCTGCAGCATGTGTACTAACCAGAGTTTGGAAAAGGGACCACATTACTCCTGTTCTGGCTGCCTTACACTGGCTCGCTATAGAACACAGGATAGAATTTCAAATTCTTCTTCTCGCCTACAAAGCCCTTAATGGGCAGGCGTCATCTTACCTTAAATAACTCATTATACCCTACTGTCCTACTAGGGCATTGCGTTCCAAGAATGCAGGGTTGTTGCTTGTTCCTAGAGTCTCTAAAAGTACAATGAGAGCCAGAGCCTTTTCTTATCAAGCTCCACATTTGTGGAATCAGCTTCCAGTTTGTGTCCGGGCGGCAGACACCCTATCCATTTTAAAGAGTGCGCTTAAGACCTTCCTTTTTGATAAAGCTTATGGTTAGGGCTGATTAGATTCAGCCCCTAGTTTTGCTGATATAGGCTTAGTTTGTCGGGGGACATCTTACTTCTTCCTTCTCTCTGTCTGTACCTGTGTACTCTCATGTTCCGATTAACCCAGCTTCCCCAAATGTCTTTCTTTTTGGTGTCTATATACGCCGGGATCCGGAGTCATGGATGATCCTGCGGTCCTGTGTCCTGGATCGCGAGCCCTGGATCTTGAGTCGTGGCTGTGGTCCTGGATCATCGGTTCTGGATGGATATCCTCGTGGATTCATCTTCCTATTATACACACATGCATTTCCAAACATTTGGACTACCTATGTTGTAAATGTATTATCTTTTCAATTTACACACGGCATCTATTGCACGTGTGTCCGTCCTGGGAGAGGGATCCCTCCTCTGTTGCTCTCCCTGAGGTTTCTCCCATTTTTCCCTTTAAACTGTGGGTTTTCTCCAGAAGTTTTTCCTTGTACGATGTGAGGGTCTAAGAACAGAGGGTGTCGTATTGTCATACTGATATTCTGTACAAACTGTGAAGACCACTGAGACAAATGTAACATTTGTGATATTGTTACGTTCCACACTCCCCGGCCGGGCTAGGACTTCTCTGCAACCTGTTACCCTCTAATAGAACCTCGATAGGTCAGAGAGGAGTGTGACCTTTCCTTCTGTCAGAATCTACACAACACATCAGCCCCATTGAACAGCCTAGTCGTGCCAGCCTATACAGCACATGAGGGCCAGAGCTTTACTCTGTGTGTTGCAACTTGCATATTTATTTATTGCACTTGACGCACACATGGCGCAATCTCCACTGGGGACAGGGGGGACATGTCCCCCCCACATTTAGAAATCCCGTTTGTTTCCCCCCACTTTACAAATATGTTTATTATTTTTTGTTAACACAAGCCGTCATCGCCACGGAGAAGCACATAGCCTCTGTGAGCGTGAGTGAGCGAGAACTAGGGAGGGAGAGAGAGAGATCTAGGGAGGGAGAGAGAGAGCTAGGGAGAGAAAGAGAGCTAGGGAGGGAGAGAGAGAGAGCTAGGGAGGGAGAGAGAGCTAGGGAGGGAGAGAGAGCTAGGGAGGGAGAGAGAGCTAGGGAGAGAGAGACAGCTAGGGAGGGAGAGAGAGACAGCTAGAGAGAGAGCTAAGCCACCAGGGTGGGAGGAGGGGGTCAGGAGGACGGGACTGAACTGACCACCCAGGGGCACGGCAGAGGACCAGGAAGGGGTCTCGGGCGGACGGCCCGGGGGTAAGGCAGAGTCCAAAAAGGGGGATTCGAGCGGACGGCCCGGGGGCAAGGCAGAGGACCAGGAAGGGGTCTCGGGCGGACGGCCCGGAGGCAAGGCAGAGGACCGGGTCTCGGGAGGACAGCCCGGGGGTAAGGCGGAGTCCAAAAAGGGGGACTCGGGCGGACGGCCCGGGGGCAAGACAGAGTCCAAGGTGGGGACCATGGAGGGGCGAAAGGCAGCGGCAGGAAGAGTCAGGGGACCGGGCCCGAGGGCGAGGACCGCTGCTCTCAGGGGGCCGGGCTCGAGGGCGAAGACCGCTGCTCTCAGGGGACCGGGCTCGAGGGCGAAGACCGCGGCTCTCAGGGGGCCGGGCAGGAGCCGGTGTCGACCGGGCAGGAGCAGTTGTCGACCGGACAGGATCCGGAGCCGGTGGGGCAGGTGTCGGCAAGACTCCCCACGGAAGAGGACCAGGAGTTGGCAGGACCCCCGGCAGGAGGGCAGTCGGCGGGACCCCCAACGGGACAGGACACAGGATTGGCAGGACCCCCGGCAGAAGCGCAGTCGGCGGGACACCCAACGGGACAGGACATAGGGCTGGGAGGACCCCGGCAGAAGAGTAGTCTGCTGGATCTCCAACGGGGCAAGGCATGGAGTTGGCAGGACCCGCGGCAGAAGAGTAGTCTGCGGGACCTCCAACGGGACAGGACATAGGGTTGGCAGGATCCCCGGCAGGAGCGTAGACGGCGGGACCTCCTACGGGACAGGACAAAGGGTTGGCAGGACCCCCGGCAGGAGATTAGTCGGCAGGGCCTCCAACGGCACAGGACTAAGAGTTGGCAGAACCCCCGGCAGGAGAGTAGTCGGCGGGACCTCCAACGAGACAGGACAAGGAGCCGGCAGGTCCCCCGGCAGGAGAGTAGACACGGCGGGACCTCCAACGGGACAGACATACAATTGGTAGGACCCCCAGCGGAACCTCCAACGGACCAGGACATAGGGTAGGGACTTGAGACGTGACTCGAGAGGAGACTCGAGAGGGGAAATAGAGAGGGGACTCGAGAGGGGACTAGAGGAGAGACTAGAGAAGGGAACTCGAGAGGGGACTCGAGGAGGGACTAAAGGAGGGACTAGAGCAGGGACTAGAGGAGGGAACTCGAGAGGGAACTCGAGAGGGGACTTGAGAGGAAACTGGAGAGGGGACTCGAGAGGGGACTGGAGAGGGGACTTGAGAATTAACTAGAGGAGGGACTAGGGAAGGGACTTGGGAAGGGACTAGAGGGGGACCTAGAGAAGAGACTAGAGTGGGAACCAGAGAAGGGACTATGGCAGCTGGGGCAAGATCTGGGTCTGGAACCAAGGCTGCTGGGACCGGGACTGGGGCCGGAATTGAAGCCAGAATCCTGGCTGAAAAGTCCGGTTCTGAAGCCGGAAACATGGCTGTAAAGTCCGGTTCTGGAGCCAGAAACATGGCTGTAAGGTCCGGTTCTGGAGCCGGAGACATGGCTGTAAAGTCCGGTTCTGGAGCCGGAAACATGGCTGTAAGGTCCGGTTCTGGAGCCGGAAACATGGCTGTAAAGTCCGGTTCCGGAGCAGGGACCATGGCTGCTGGGACCGGCACTGGAGCCGGAACCATGGCTGCTGGGCAGGGAACCGGAACACGGATCCATGGCTATGTGGGATGGTACTGGGGCACGGAACCATGGCTGCTGGGGCCAGAACTGGATCCGTAACCATGGCTGCTGGGGGCTGAACTGGTTCTGGAACCCTGGCCCCTTGGGCTCGTGCTGCCAACCTGGCCTTGCGACCCCTTCTTTTAGGAGCCGTTTGGAGGCTCCGTGGACCTCCAAAGGCCAGACGAGTACCAGCGAATGGCTCCTGGACAGTAGCAAACACTGGGTGAGAAGCAGGGGCTGACGCCAGACGGACCACACCAATGCGTGTGGTGTCAAAACAGGAGTTGGGAGACCTGGGTCTGTCAGGATCGGGAAAACAAATTGTGAGGTAATCCAAAAGCCTGGCAGGTAAGAATTTCACCAAACTTTGATTCCTCAGTGTAAGGTGGACTGCATCTGCCAGAGCAGCATCTCACTGCTGAACCCTGACCGCTCCTATCCATTGATCAGAGCAGGTAGCCAAAGAAAAAGTAAAATCTAATAACTCCTGCTCAAAAGGATCTGCTGGGCCCATTTTTAAGGTCGGGTTGTAATGTTACGGTTTGTGTTGGAAGTAGGACCCAAATGCAGATATAACTGAAAACTCCTTTATTTCAAGGCTATGATACCTATATGGACAAAGACAAACAGAACACTCACCGACGAACTTCGTTATCACACAAGACAACCCGACAAAGAGAGACAGAAAACCCAGAACTTAAATACACCCAGGACTAATCACATAAACACGAGACAGGTGAGGAGGGAGGAGAAAACACATAGGTACCAGGTGAACACAATTGGGTAATCAGAGAGGGAAACCGACAGAAAGCCAACAGGCAGGAAACGGGGGTGAACACTTTACAAAATAAAACAGGAAACCCAAAGATAGAAAAGGACAAGAAAAATACCAACACAGACAAATCCTAACAATCTCTTTTTGAACATTTTTGTGAACAGAAATAGAGCTCTCAAAGAAAACACAGGAATGGTCAGAGAGTGCACCATCAGTCACCACAACCTTAGAGATATTCAGACCCTTTGAGATAATTAAGTCCAGAGTGTGCCCCTTATTATGTGTGGGCTCCGTCACATGCTGAGTCAGTCCATAGTTATCAAGAACACAAAACAGTTCTTTAGCCCCTCTGTCCTGGGGGTTGTCAACATGGATGTTAAAATCACCAACAATGACTAAACGGTCAAAGTCAATACACACTATAGACAGCAGTTCGGTAAAGTCATCAAAAAAGCTTGCACAGTATTTGGGTGGTCTATAGATATTTAGAGGGGCCACATATTCAAAAGAATCAAAGTTTCCATACGATTTCTTCCCGCATTGCAGGGAATCATTGAACATAATAGCAACTCCACCCCCTTTCTTATGCATTCTTTCCTGACTCATAAAACTAAAGTTGGGAGGGGTTGATTCGATAAGAACAGCTGCACTGTTATTTTGTTCAATCCAAGTTTCTGTTAAAAACATAACATCGAGATTGTGCTCAGTGATACTAGGTAACATAAGATAAGAATAAACAAGTTGAAATGATTTGTTATTGGTTGTGATCTTATTCTAAAGATGTTTGGATTATTGAAAAGTATACAGCTCCCTTTCATATGAGTGTTGAGAGCTGTATCTATACATTCATGTTGTGCTCAAAGTGCACCAGATTGATGCATTTCACTTCAACATTCAAAAACACATCTTTGTGGGGGTGCATGCCCCCGGACCCCCCTAGAGGAGGTGAGGACCCCCCCTAGAGGATGGGAGGTCCACCTCCAAATAAAGCAGGTTAAAATAATTACATTGAATACATTTTATTTTAGCAAACACTGAAAACGGGTGCCACAGACCCAAACAGAACACACAGGTTAAAGGTCAGCATATCATAATGTTAAAATGTGCTAAATATATACACTGCAAAAAATTAAAAAAAGAGGAGCAAAAGTAGCTCATGATTTATTTTATTTTGTGAAAGTAGCTCTCATCCTAAAAAAGGTTGTCGATCCCTGTTATAGATGAAAATAAGGAGCCCCTCCCCACGCCCCTCTGAGAGACATTTGGTTAAAAAGAACCCAATGGTGCTCTAGGTAGGAGGAGATGCAGGTGATAAGGTGTGTGTGTGTGGGGGGAGGGGGGGTACCTTGGTTGCTGATTTGCCAATGGTTACACAAGCCAAAACATTGTTATGACATCATCAAGTGGCCAAAATCTGATTAGCTCATTTTCAGATAGGTTTTTATAGAAATGGATCAAAAAGAGAGAGAATCTTTGTTCCTGAAACTTTCAGAGTCTCTTTACACAGAGGTGACACATGTTGATGTAGTAGAGACATGAAGAAGAGGGGACACATTTTGATGTAGAAGAGACATGGAGAAGAGGGAACACATATTGATGTAGAAGAGACATGAAGAAGAGGGGACACATGTTGATGTAGAAGAGACATGAAGAAGAGGGGACACATGTTGATGTAGAAGAGACATGAAGAAGAGGGGACACATGTTGATGTGGAAGAGACATGGAGAAGAGGGGACACCTATTGATGTGAAGAGACATGAAGAAGAGGGGACACATGTTCATGTAGAAGAGACATGAAGAAGAGGGGACACATGTTCATGTAGAAGAGACATGAAGAAGACGGGACATGAAGAAGAGGGGACACATGTTGATGAAGAAGAGGGGACACATGTTGATGTAGAAGAGACATGCAGAAGAGGGGACACATGTTGATGTACAAGAGACATGAAGAAGAGGGTACACATGTTGTAAGTGACATTTTGGTCAAAAATGAGTTCTATATATCTACTGCCAAAAGGGTGCAGGTGAATTCTAAACCAAAATACCTAACACAGAACACACTGAACTATTTGGGGCCAAAAGGACGTAAGTGCACTTACGCCCTTTTGGCCCTGAGAAATCTATTATGGGTCAAGCCTTTGGATAGCACTTGAGTCAAAATGGCTGACACCATATGTAAGCAAGCTAGGTCAACCATGAGAAGAAAGATTTTCACTGCTGAAGAAGTGTTACTAATCTTATTTCAAGATGCAGAAGAGCTTGATGAAGAGAATGAAATAATCCAGGATTCAAAGTCAATGCTGAGTGACAAAGGAAACTTAGTTTCTACAGATCCATCTTCAACAGAGAATTCAACTCATCAGAGATCAGCACATGCATGTTCCAGTATCTGTCAACTCTTTCAGGTACTGAGCATGTGGTGCTATACTGTGATACATGTGGTGGGCAGAACAGGAATGCAGGTTTTAGTGCCATGTGTCTCCATGCAGTCAACACTTTGCCCATCTCCATTATTGACCATACATTCATGGAGTCTGGTCAGAGCAAGATGGAATGTGACAGTGTTCATGCAGCCATTGATACCGACAGAAAAAAAGGGCCTTTGTACAGTTCGGAGGGGTACTACACTGTTGTGAGGATGGCAAGGAGGAACATGCCATAGAAGGTGATTGAGCTTGGGCACAGTGACTTTCTGGATTTCAAGTCCTTCTCACAACACAACACTAGGGCTGCTCGATTATGGCAAAAATCATAATCACGATTATTTTGGTCAATATCGATATCGATTATTCATTGACTTTGAAAACATCCATTTATTGAACTTAAAAAAAAAAAAAATAATAATTTGAACAGTATCTTTTTAACAGTTGATTACCCTGAACTTTAAGTATAACTCAACTGCAAAGTATTCAGCTGAAGCCACATCTTTTTTAAATTCCCCACGACATTTGTCATATAGGGCAGGCAGTGCAGATCTGGTGAAATGATACCGAGATGGCATCGCGTAAGGCTTGTCCATAGTGTTAGCCAGTTGCTTAAACCCCTGGTTGCTAACCGTGCTAACTAGGCACATGCCTTTAGCTATGTAGAATGTGATGGCATGTGTTATATATTGTGTCTTTGCAAGCTGGTTGAGTAGGCCTTTGCACTGTAAAGCGCATCCTTAATTAATGACTGTGATGTGATGGATGAAGTCGAGGGGGCACGCTCGTGAACTGTCAACAGGGGGGCGGGGGGGGGGCCTCGCTGCGGGGAAATTGTGGACCTCGTTGCAAGCCAAAATCGTAATCGAGATTAAAATACGATTAATTGCACAGCCCTACAACATACGGTCCGAAACAGAACCAAAGGCACAGGGACAAACAGTTTGTTGGCAGAAAATGAAATGGCTGCGCTACACAATACTCAAATATGAGCTGTCCGACCAAGCTGCAAGTTGGAAAGCAGAGACCAGAGGTGCTCATGCAATTGAACCAAAGAAGATGCACACAGGTCCACCTGGGATCACTGCTGTGAAAAAGAAAGACGTACTCACACAAATGGGAGTATCCCTCACTCCTATGTGGACTTCTACCAGTCTTTGCAAGTCATTCAGGCAGAGTAGGCTAGTATGTATGGGCTCAGAACAGTCTCATAATACACACATGCACACAGAAGGATTCACACTTGTATTTCATGATCCGCAAAAGGATTCAAACTTGTATTTCCGGATCCACACTTGTGTTTTTCAATGCACACACAATAGTGTTCCGTTTCATATACATGTAAATAAAATCGAATTACAGAAAAAAGTTTTACATATGTATTTTTGATCCTCACATATTTGTTTTCCGTTTAAAACCGCTGCACCTGCAAACACAAACCGCTTTCTGTGCACGGATCGCAGTGCATTCATGTGTGGGTTTTTTGAGACTCCCCTGACGGTCAGCCGATTCGCACTTTTACATTACATTACATTGCATTTAGCTGACACTTTTATCCAAAGCGACTTACAATAAGTGCGTTCGACCAACAAAATACAAACTTGAAGAAAACAGAATCATATAAGCACATCAGGCTTCATAGAGCAAAAACATTTCAAGTGCTTTAGATAAGCCAGCCCTTTATTAGTATATAAGTGCTTTGTTAATAGTTCTATCGCTCGAAGTGGAGTCGAAAGAGATGAGTTTTCAATCTGCGCCGGAAGGTGTGTAAGCTTTCTGCTGTCCTGATGTCAATGGGGAGCTCATTCCACCATTTTGGAGCCAGGATAGCAAACCCACGTGTTTTTGCTGATGGGAACTTGGGTCCCCTTCGCAGCGATGGTGCAGCGAGCCGTTTGGTTTGGCAGAGCGGAGTGCACGTGCTGGGGTGTACGGTTTAACCATGTCCTGGATGTAGGAAGGGCCAGATCCATTCGCAGCATGGTACGCAAGTACCATTGTCTTGAAGTGGATTCTAGCAGTTATCGGAAGCCAGTGGAGGGAGCGGAGGAGCGGCGTGGTGTGGGAGAATTTAGGAAGGTTGAAGACCAGACCAGCTGCATTCTGGATGAGCTGCAGAGGTCGGATGGCACATGCAGGTAGACCAGCCAGGAGGGAGTTGCAGTAGTCTAGGCGTGAGATGACGAGAGCCTGGACCAGAACCTGCGTCGCCTTCTGGGTCAGCTGGGGACGCATCCTCCTGATGTTGTAAAGCGTGTATCTGCAGCAGCGGGTTGTAGCAGCGATGTTTGCAGTGAAGGACAGGTTGTTATCTGGGGTCACACAACAGAGGTGCCAATGTTGATTGTTAGGTCAAGAGTGGGACAATCTTTTCCCGGAAGGAAAAGCAGTTCAGTCTTGTCAAGGTTGAGCTTGAGGTGATGATCAGACATCCACTGAGAGATGTCAGCTAGACAAGCAGAGATGCATGCGACGACCTGGGTCTCTGAGCGGGGAAAGGACAGAATTAATTGGGTGTCGTCAGCGTAGCAGTGGTATGAAAAACCATGCGGGCTAATGACTGATCCGAGCGCGTTTGTGTACAAGGAGAAGAGGAGGAGACCAAGAACAGAGCCCTGAGGGACCCCTGTAGTTAATTGACAAGGGTCAGACTCGGACCCTCTCCAAGTAACCCTGTAGGTGCGGTCTTTGAGGTATGAGGTGAGGAGGGAAAGTGCAGAGCCTAAAACTCCAAGTTCTTGGAGAATGCGAAGGAGGATCTGATGGTTCACCGTGTCGAATGCAGCAGACAGGTCCAAAAGGATGATGACAGAGGAGAGGGAGGCTGCTTTAGCAGTGTGCAGTTCCTCAGTGACAGCAAGGAGGGCAGTTTCTGTGGAGTGACCTGCCTTCAAACCAGACTGGTGTGGATCCAGAAGGTTGTTCTGATGGAGATAGCAGGAGAGTTGTCTAAAGACAGCGCGTTCAAGTGTTTTAGACAGGAACGGGAGGAGAGAGACAGGCCTGTAGTTTATAACATCTGACGGGTTGAGAGTGGGTTTCTTTAGGAGAGGGTTTACTCTTGCCTCCTTGAGACTGTTTGGAAAGTGACCAGAAGTTAGAGAAGTGTTAATGAAATGGGTGAGAAACGGTAGAATATCAGGAGCGATAGTCTGAAGGAGGTTTGAAGGGATAGGGTCCAGAGGACAGGTGGTAGGGCGGGCAGAGGTAATGAGGGTAAGAACCTCACTTGGAGAGAGAGGGGAAAAGGAGGTCAGTGTGTGGGTGAAAGGAGGGTCTGGTGACCCAGCGGTGAGTAGAGGTGAGTCAGAAAAAGAAGAGCGAATATCATCAACCTTTTTTTCAAAGTGGTTAACAAAGTCGCTTGACAGAAGGGGGGATCCAGGAGGGAGGAGAAGATGGAAAATAGTTTTTTGGGATTGGAATAGGAAGATTGGATCTTATCTTGAAAGAAAGTGCTTTTTGCCTGAGAGATTGAAGCAGAGAAAGAGGAGAGCCTGATAGGTTAGGAGGTCGTCACAGTGTTTGGATATCCACCATTTCCGCTCTGCTGCCCGAAGGACGGTTCTATTAGCACGCAGTGCATCATTTAGCCAGGGAGCAGGAGGGGACTGACGAGCCTGCCGAGATGTGAGAGGACAGAGAGAGTCCAGAGAGGATGAGAGAGTAGAGAGGAGAGTTTCTGCAGCAGAGTTTGGAGGCAGCAATTGGAACGAGTCAGAGGAAGGGAGGGCTGAGAGCACCGATGAGGCAAAGGTAGAGGGGGAGAGGGAACGAAGGTTACGGCGGACAGGTGTAGGATGAGAAGAGATTAGTTTGTTATGTTTGGAAATGGGTAGAGAGAATGAAATGAAGAAGTGATCGGATGTGTGGAGCGGGTTTACAGAGAGGTTAGAAGTAGCGCAGTTCCTTGAGAATATGAGATCAAGGACATTGCCAGCTTTATGAGTTGGTGGGGACGGAGACAGTGAGACAGCAAAGGCGGTTAACAGAGATGTTAGTTCGTCTATCTTCCCCGTCTGGAGGTTGAAGTCTCCGAGAAGTACAGCGGGAGGGCCAGTTTCAGGGATGTGTGAGAGGACATGATCTAATTCCTCCAAGAAGTCCCCCAAGGCGCCTGGTGGACGGTAGAGAACAAGAATGGTTAATTGTATAGGATGGGTTACTGTGACGGCATGGAATTCAAAGGTGGAAGGAGTGAAGTTAGGTAGCTTGAAGAGGGAAAAGCTCCATTTGGGAGAGAGCAGGAGACCAGTGCCACCTCCTCTGCCAGTGGGTCTGGGTGTATGGGAGAAGGAATATGCTGTGGAGAGAGCTGCTGGGGTGGATGTGTTGGATGGAGTAATCCACGTCTCAGTGAGAGCAAGGAAATCCAGAGACTGCAGGGAAGCGTAGCCAGAGATTAAGTCAGCCTTAGGAACAGCTGACTGGCAGTTCCACAGGCCGCCTGAAACTAGATGTTGGATGTCAGTGGAGCATGTGGGATAGACGAGAGCGGGCCGGTTATATCGATTACGAGATACACGGGGCCAGTGATAATTGCGAGAAGACACATAAACAGGAATGGAGAAAATACACATGATTATAGCATGAGGGGCTAAACAACCAAATAAAATAAAACAACAGCGACACTTAGCTCAATCAAAGTAGGATTTGCCTCCTCTTTGACTCCCTTTGAGTTTAACCCTTAATACGGTTACACCTACCCAATAAAGCTCTTAGTATTCTACAAATGTTTAAATCAAAGTTAACCCTACCAGTCAGTTAGTTCAGTTTTAAGGTTTTCAGTCAAATTACCTGTCCCAAGTTTCTGCCTGACAGATACTGTAGCGGTTTTGAGATTTAAAATCACAATTTCAGTCAGATCAACTACAGAGCATTGATCCAGAGTACACACACTGAAACAGAGAAGTCTAAAAACAGAATGTTACTCACACAATTCTAGAAGTGTCAAGTTGCTTTCTTGTCAAAATCGAGTTGCACTTGTAATTTTTTCTATCTATAGCCAATCAGATGTCTCCTCCATTCTAAGCAAATCACATGAGCGCGCCCCCACGAGGGTATGATTTATTGCGTTCATGATGTAGCGCTTCATGTACGCATTTTGCGCAGTCCGGTCAGCTCGCTAAACAAAGGGCGGAGCATCAGGTGATTATGCAGAGCAGCGTGTCTCCATCAGACTCAGCAGCTGATCTGATCTCTCTCTTGCGTCCGGTTATACTTTACTCGCGTTTATGTCCATATCGATCAGATCCAGCTCTCCTGATCGGCCTTTATAGAGAGCACCGATCAAACTATTAAGAGTGAATATCGGCCGATAATGACCGGCAGGGCTCCCCCCGTTAACAGGTCACTGTCTAGCACTGGCTTCGTAGTGCACTGATCGATCAGGCTAAGCTAACCTGTAGCTGCTCCCTCCACACTCACAACAACGTCATACAGACATAAATAAAGCATACGCCATACAGGAAACACACATTTAAAACGGTTTTGCCTGCCATTTTTGTGTACACAAGCATTCATCAATGGTTCGGAAAGTGGCGCTGTACCTTAATAATATAAAGGCTTGCATTTGCATGCATTTCCTGTTCGGAAAGTGGCGCTGTGCTGAGAGTGGAGGGTGTCCTGAGATTAGCGCCTGCAGGCAGGCTCCATGGAGCTGTCAGCTCCGGACTGCGCAAAATGCGTACATGAAACGCTACTTCATGAAAACAAGAAATCTACCCTCGTGGGGGCACGCTCATGTGATTGGCTTAGAATTGAGGAGACATCTGATTGGCTATAGATAGAAATAATTACAAGTACGAATCGGCTGACCGTCAGGGGAGTCTCAAAAAACCCACACACGAATGCACAGCGATCCATGCACAGAAAGCTGTTTGTGTTTGCACGTTCAGAGGTTTTAAACGGAAAACAAATATGTGAGGATCAAAAATACACATATAAAACTTTTTTCTGTATTTGGATTTTATTTACATGTATATGAAATAGAACACATTTGTGTGTGGATCCGGAAATACAAGAGTGAATCCTTTTGCGGATCATGAAATACAAGTGTGAATCCTTCTGTGTGCATGTGTGTATTATGACACTGTTCTGAGCCCATAAGTATGTCGTTTCAAATCAATCTGAAACTATGCTGTTGTCGTATATATAATGATATATATAATATATATATGTTGTCATATATATAATTATATTGCTATATTTGACATTCACAATGTTCTAAAGTCTTTTTTGATTTGCCAAAAAGTTATTAGGACATCCATCCATCCATCTTCTCCCGCTTATCCGTGGTCGGGTCGCGGGGGTAGCAGTTCCAACAGAGAGCCCCAAACTTTCTTTTCCCTGGCGACATCAACCAGCTCTGACTGGGGGATCCCAAGGCGCTCCCAGGCCAGCGGAGAGATATAATCCCTCCACCTGGTCCTAGGTCTACCCCTTGGTCTCTTCCCAGCTGGACGTGCCTGGAACACCTCCCTAGGGAGGCGCCCAGGTGACATCCTAACTAGGTGCCCGAACCACCTCAACTGGCTCCTTTCGACGCGAAGGAGGAGCGGCTCAACTCCGAGTCCCTCCCGGATGACCGAACTTCTCACCTTATCTCTAAGGGAGACACCAGCCACCCTGCGGAGAAAACCCATCTCGGCCGCTTGTATCCGCGATCTCGTTCTTTCGGTCATGACCCATCATTTATGACCATAGGTGAGGGTAGGAACGAAAATGGCCCGGTAGACAGAGAGCTTTGCCTTCTGGCTCAGCTCCCTTTTCGTCACAACGGTGTGGTAAAGCGACTGCAGTACCGCGCCCGCTGCTCCGATTATCCGGCCCATCTCACGCTCCATTGTTCCCTCACTCGAGAACAAGACCCCGAGATACTTGAACTACTTCACTTGGGGTAAGGACTCATTCCCTACATGGAGTGGACAGTCCATCGGTTTTCTGCTGAGAACCATGGCCTCAGATTTGGAGGTGCTGATCCTCATCCCAGCCACTTCACACTCGGTTGCGAACCGATCCAGTGAGTGCTTAAGGTCAAAGACCGATGAAGCCTTTAGAACCACATCATCTGCAAAAAGCAGTGGTGCAATCCTTAGTCCACCAAACTGCAGAACCCCTCCCCCATGACTACGCCTCGAAATCCGAGCCATGTATATTACAAACAGGATTTGTGACAAAGCGCAGCCCTGGCGGAGGCCAACCCTCACCGGAAATGGGTCCGACTTACTGCCGAGGACCCGGACACAGCTCTCGCTTTGGGAGTACAGAGATTGGATGGCCCTGAGTAGAGACCCCCTCACCCCATACTCCCGCAGCACCTCCCACAGTAACTCCCTGGGAACCCGGTCATACGCCTTCTCCAAGTCTACAAAACACATGTAGACTGGATAAGCGTACTCCCAGGCCCCCTCCAGGATCTTTCCGAGAGTAAAAAGCTGATCCATCGTTCCACGACCAGGACGGATTCCGCATTGTTCCTCCTCAATCTGAGGTTCGACAATCGGCCTGACCCTCCTTTTGAGTACCTTAGAGTAAACTTTCACGGGGAGGCTGAGTAGTGTGATGCCTGTGTAATTGGCACACACCCTCTGATCCCCCTTTTTAAAAAGGGGAACCACCACCCCGGTCTGCCACTCCTTCGGTACTGTTTCCGACTTCCACGCAATTTTGACGAGACGTGTCAACCATGACAGTCCCTCAACACCCAGAGCCTTCAGCATTTCTGGGCGGATCTCATCCACCCCCGGGGCTTTGCCACTGTGGAGTTGTTTAACGACCTCAGTGACCTCCCACCGGGAGATTGGTGTTGATCCCCGTCATACTCTGCCTCTAACATAGAGGGCGGAGTTGTCGGGTTCGGGAGTTCCTCAAAGTGTTCCTTCCAACGCCCTAACACTCCATCAGTTGAGGTCAACAACGTCCCATCCTTACTGTACACAGCTTGGATGGTTCCCTGCTTCCCCCTCCTGAGGTGTCGGACAGTTTTCCAGAACAACTTTGGTGCCACCCGAAAGTCCTTCTCCATGTCTTCTCCGAACTTCTCCCACACCCACTGCTTTGCCTCGGCCACGGATGAGGCTGCTGCCCTTGGGGCCTGTCGGTACCTTGCAACTGCTTCGGGGGTTCCCCGGGATAACAAATCCCTGAAGGCCTCCTTCTTCAGTCGGACGGCTTCCCTGACCACCGGTGTCCACCAGGAGGTTCGAGGGTTATCGCCCCTTGAGGCACGTAGGACCTTGAGACCACAGCTCCCCGCCGCGGCTTCGGCAATAGAGGCTTTGAACACCGACCACTCTGGTTCAATGTCCCCAACCTCCACAGGAATGCCCGAAAAGCTCCGCCGGAGGTGTGAGTTGAAGGCCTCCTGAACTTGGGCCTCCTCCAGACGTTCCCAGTTCACCCGAACTACACGTTTGGGCTTACCAGGTCTATCCAGAGGCATCCCCCGCCACTCGACCCAACTCACCACCAGATGGTGATCAGTTGACAACTCCGCCCCTCTCTTTACCCGAGTGTCCAAAACATACGTCCTCAGGTCCGATGATACAATAACGAAATCGATCATGGACCTTCTGCCTAGGGTGCTCTGGTACCACGTACACTTATGAGCATCCTTATGTTCGAACATGGTGTTTGTTATGGCCAATCCATGACTAGCACAGAAGTCCAGTAACAAACCACCACTCCGGTTCAGATCAGGGGGGCCGTTCCTCCCAATCACGCCCCTCCAAGTGTCTCCATCATTGCCCACATGTGCATTGAAGTCTCCCAGCAAGACTAAAGAGTCCCCTTCAGGAGCCCCATACAGGACTCTTTCCAGGGTCTCCAAGAAGGCCGTATACTCTGAACTGCTGTTGGGTGAATAAGCACACAACAGTCAGAGTTTTCCCCCCCATAACCCGCAGGGGTAAACTCCAACAACGAAGCACCCAACCGGGAACTTGTGAATAAAAAAAAGATAGAAGAATATTTTTTTTAATGAAAGTCAAAATATTGTTCATTAAGTATATTGTCATCCACATGTTTATGAAGTTTTCATATTAAAGATTGAATTTTAGTAAACAAAGTCAGGACAAAGTATGGTTGTTTTTAGTTTTGGCTCTCCTGTAAAGTTGGTCAAATGTCACTTACGCCCCTCTGGTTCTCACCC
Organism: Pseudochaenichthys georgianus; assembly: GCF_902827115.2. Lineage (NCBI taxonomy): Eukaryota > Metazoa > Chordata > Actinopteri > Perciformes > Channichthyidae > Pseudochaenichthys > Pseudochaenichthys georgianus. The sequence goes on from NC_047517.1 coordinate 2,685,569, forward strand.
CTCGACATGTTGATGTAGAAGAGACATGAAGAAGAGGGGACACATGTTGATGTAGAAGAGACATGAAGAAGAGGGGACACATGTTGATGTAGAAGAGACATGAAGAAGAGGGGACACATGTTGATGTAGAAGAGACATGAAGACACATGTTGATGTCGGAGAGACATGAAGAAGAGGGGACACATGTCGATGTAGAAGAGACATGAAGAAGAGGGGACATATGTCGATGTAGAAGAGACGTGACAAAGTGACCTTTAATTAAAGAAACGTTAATGCGCGATAAAATGATTACCGGCGTTAATTAATGAATGCGTTATTGTGATAATAACGCGTTAATTTGCTTACCCCTAATTAATTAAATAATAAGTAATTAGGTACCCATACATTTGTTATCTCTGAATTACAATACATTAGTGTGAGGTAAAGAAAAGCCTGTAACACAGGTAGTGATATGACTATACAAATAAGTATAGAATAGCACTGAGTTGGCACTAGCAAAAAATACTCCATTAAAAGTAACATGTTAAAATAGTATGTTACATTTCTCGCATTCAAGTTTTCTACTTTGCTTAACAATATACGTAAGACTCTTATAGACATAGACCTGCTGGCTATCATTTGTTTTAATGCACATTAATCCAACTACTCTCAAGCAACATATGTATAATAAATACAATGTATTGTATTTTGGATATTGTTGAAGACACCTGGTGTTCTGTGTATACAGTGAGAACATATTTCACTTTTGAAAAGCTGTGTCTCAGGTCTGTCTGGGAGTCCATCATGGCCGTTGACATCCTCACACTCACAAGCTGTTTTCACTTTCACTACAAAGTCTGTCTGTTTTTTGTAATGCCCTGACATAAGCCGCTCACGCTGTGAAGCCTGGAGCCGGCAGTGTAAACCTTCCAAGGTGCTCCAAAGCTCTCACTTGACTCACTCTGTATGCAAGTTCATGGAAATACCTACAGCAAAGACTTGATGTTTATGAGCAAATGTTCATGAATTCTGGTTAATCTGAAGTTGTCAAATACCGTCAGCAGTACTCACATTCCACCTAAGAGCTAAAGTTATGGAGGATATTTTCGAGTTCAAGTTCGCTTTTGTATCTTTCCCTATAGGACATGTAACAGCTGACACTAACATCAGTGAGATGTTGGTGTGCTGCAGCGCTGCACAGCTGAGAGCCATCATTACAACACAGCCTGTTTACCTCAGTCTCTGATTGGGTGCCTCTTGCTTATTCTAACAGAGCTGTTCCTCATTAAACACAGTGCTCTCTGTGAGGCAATGCCAGCGGCTAGCCCACAATTAGCCAGCGGTCCGCTAACACTGCTGCATGAGGAACGGATTAGGCCAGTGTATTTAAAAACAGGTGCATGCTCAAATGAGTGTCACATGCACATAACTAGCACTTAGTTGAGCCTTAATGTAAGATTTTTTCAGAAAGTTACTTTAGTGTTTTTTTACTTGTTACCCTTACATGTTTAAGGCTGCAGATAATGATTGTTCTCATTACAAATCTATAATGTGTTATATCATTATGTATGGCTCCATGTTAAAGACTTGTAAAGCAACTTGCACTATTTTTACTGAAGTTACTGGTTCAACCTAACCTGGATATGTTTGAGTTAGCCGGTTGGCCTAATCCAAAACATACGCGCTCTCGCTAAACGGTACTACGATGCGGGTTATCAAGTGGATCGCTCAAGCCAGCCGTGTCCTATCTAGTTAGGTGTGCGTTCACATGAAAGGGGTGGTATTTGGAGCATTCGACTAATCACAAACATGGAGAAGCATACTGACAGCGCAGCGTCATATACTTCCTGAATGAGATATAATATTAGACATATGAAGAAGTTAAACTTTAAACATCCATGACTTAAACACTTGATCAGGATCAAAGCCACAGAGCTGCACCTGCAAGGCGAATACAGAGCTCTGGTAAAAGAAAAAGTGTTTGAATGCGTACATTAACAGGTTTATGATATCACTGCCCGTCTAAAACACGAGTGGATCTGACTGTAATTACATTTGTCTCGAGTGTTTCGTCAACTTAATGTGTTGCTTAAAATAATACTTCTGCATACAGTATGTGACACTGTGAGTGTTGCACGGCCAGATACGGCTCAGCTGACTCAGATCAGGAGATATGTGATACATTATGAAGTGATATGCCGCGGACTGTACTTAAAGGTGACCTATCATGCAAAATGCACCTTTGTACGTCTTTTATACATGAATATGTGTCCCCGGTGTTCCAGGGAACTCACCAAGTGTCAGAAAACACAACCCTCTCTATTTTCCTCCTTCGCCAAATCTCTAAAAAAGGGGCTGCAACGGATCTGAAAAAAACGGATCCAGATTTCAACACTTTTCTACGTCACAGAGAAGTCCTCGGCTTATTGGTCAACTCTCCACCTATCAGGGGAATGAGCCACGGCCACGTGCATTGCCAAACCTCTCATTCGCATATAGGCTATCGGCAGGCTAAATCAACCCACATCTGTGTTTTTGCCTGCTCTTGCCAGGATGTCTAAGATAGTTAAACGTTGTGCTGTTGTTGGCTGCAAGACTCGGGACAGGGGACTGCATGCAATGCCATCAGTGGAAAAAGAAATGAATCTGTGGCTAGACTTCATTTACAAGGGACATGTGCCAGAAGACCACGGCAGATTTCTGTTTGTGTGTTCCAAACATTTTACGACGGACATGTTTATGAACTTGTCTCAAGTCCAACACGGATATGCCTCCAAAGTAATGCTAAACCCGGGATCAATACCAACCATCCGGGACCAGGCCAGTGAGGACACATCCAATTTTGAAGCTGTAAGTTTTTATTCAGCGGTGTTTTTCCTGATAAAGCTATCTCTAGCTTGTAGCATGTAGCTTCGCCGTATCAATGTCGCCTCAAACCCAAATAGTAATCGGTTAGGTGTTTATATATTTTTGTAGCATTTTATTTTGTACGCTCCGCAGTCTTTGCTTTGTCTTTTGAATTATCAGGCATTTGCTAACATGTTCAGACATACTGCCATAATGGCGATCTGTGTGAAGGCTGTAAAGCCACGCCCTAGGCGATAACACAAGTATTTATTCTCCTATTTATTAGTATTTTGTATCCTCTACAATCATATTGAGTAAGTTATAATAACAAACGTAATCTTCTGTAGGCAAGTGCCGTTTTTTCCAGCGTTATATGTAAACGCTTTTGTGATTGTAGTCTGTAAGAACGATCAGATATCATCGATCTGTAAGCTAAGCTACGCTACGCTAATGAGACATGCCGTGTTTTGCAGCGTTATATGTAAAAGCTTTTGTGTGTTTACTTGTTTGCGCACATGAATATAAATGGGGGTGTGTTAGGATACAACACTGTGTATGTATGCGAGGGGGGACACACACCACGAGTAAAACTGAGCAAAAGCCCCGTCGGTCGGTTGTTGTTGACAAGGCCTTACCTCTAGCAACAGGCTAATTAGTGGCTAGCACTCATTACAGTCAGTCTACTGAGCTCAGCCCCTCTCCAACACATCACCTGCATTGAGTCAGAAACACAGCATGCACGTTACGGTTCAAAACTAACTCAGATTGGAAAAGGCTAAGCAAAGAGCTTTGCTAAATAGAGAGTTTTGCTAAATAGAGAGTTTTAGCCCCATCTTTTGGGATTTCAGACTATATTTATCCAAATAGTATGTTCTCATCCTGAATACTAAGTTGAGATGATTTTGTTCTAACTATGTGTTCTTCTTTACAGGCCAGCACCTCACATACTTACTAATTAGTGACAATTTGTACATCCTTTGCTATTATTTACATTTTTTTTTATCATGGCGGAAATGAAAGACTGTACCTGGCAGCCCTGCACTACAATGAAAACGCTGAGCGTGCACAAGCCACTTCATCCACTGGAAACCCTCTGTATAAACTGCAGTTCCCAAAGGCCAGGAAGGGAGAATGCAGAGCAAAACCAGTAAAGACTGACCCCACATTCCGTAAGTGTTTAAAATATTTATTATACAACTATTTACAAATATAAAATAAAAAAATTAGTAAGAAGTTTCAGTTTTTTACATGCATATACTAATCTAAACCACATTTTTTGTTGTGCTTTTTTTACCATTGCACAGCCCTACGTGGCCAACTTGATGGACCTCATCTTCGACCAAGTCTTTGTGGACCCTGCACCATTATGAGCGACCTGACAGGGAGGAGGTCATCGCCGGGTATGCTACACGGTTCAATTTGGCTGCTGTCTGAACCCAACATCGACATTTCACGGATCAGGAAACTCCCTGCGTATCCTGAGGACAACGCAGGCCGGAATCACCACTCTGATCCTGCGTCCAAGGAAGCCCCAGCACCAGCTCACAAAGCTTCTGTAAAAATATTTAGTGTCATTTATACAAAATACAAGTAGGCTACATTTAGTTTTTTTTTATGGGTTTTTTTAACCGCTGATTTTGACAATAAAGTTCCAAGTTGATATCAAAATGTGTTGTGATTATTCATGTTTGGATGGGTAAAGAATATTTTTCTTACAATTTCAGTCAAAACAAACAAACCACTCACTGCTCTATTTGCCTCAACTGTAGTCCACCATGTTCAGCTCTGTAAATATGCAACGCATTCTGCAGGGAGAACACATTTAGGCACACAGGCTCCAATCCAGGATGGTCCACCATACAGGTTACAGAGTCCTCAAGTTACTGCATCCGTCTTGACACATTGTGATAAACATATATTGAATGACATGTGAAAAATATATTTAAACAGACAACTTAGTAAAGCTGTCAAAAATGTTACCTGTGGTATCTCCATGCAGCACACATTCTCCGTTCAGAAGGCATCGTGGCGCAATTTGCACAAAGAAGTCAATAACTGAGCTTTTAAAAACACATGAAACTACACACATTGCTGACAACTGAGGTGTTGTTGGAGTTATACTTTTTATCATCCTAAGTTATTCAACTTTCCAACGGTTGTTGCACGATGTTGGAAGAAAAGGACTGTAAACTATTAATAAATGCAATGAGGCCATTGTATATATGCTGACAATATGAATGTCTCCCTTTATAAATATATATATATATCGCTGTTTTCGCGTTACAAACTGTACACATTGCATTCTTGCTAATTAGCCAAAATATGAACGGAATAAGGAGTAAGCATCGTAACAGAGTAAAATAAATAGGGACAACAGCTTGTCAGCTAACCATTCAGAAACGTCCTGCTGCAACCGAGATCTTTGCACCTCCACCAAAACCTCCGCTGCTTCAGGGTCAGTTTCTGGATCAAATTGATAATATGCTTGAACACATGCATTGCTCTGAGATGACATGTTTATTCCACACTCGTAATCACAGCAAGCATGGTAACGTGACTCTCGCCGGCTCATGCCTGCTCTTCTGCAGGGGGGCGTGGTCAGCTGCTGCTCAGAATTTTCAAAGACGGGCTTGGAATAGAGCGAAAATGAGCGAAACGAGGCATGTCTAAAAAATGATCTGTTTGGTATTTTGAAAAATAAAATGTATAAATATACCTTATATATGTATGGTCATACACTATATCATTTAAATATAGCATGATAGGTATCCTTTAATGTTACTCTGATCCGGTTACTTATGTTGTGGCCGATATTTAAGTAAGCTTTCTTAACGCTAATGTTATAATAGTCAGATTGCTCTGAAGATGGGAGGTGATATTCTATTAATGTTCACGTTCACACAGTCGGTGATTTCTGCCGGCCGTCTTTCCTGCAACGGCAGCTTTTCTGTATTTCCTTTCTCCTGTAATATGACTTGATCGCTTTAAACTCTGCACACTGAGCTCTGATTGGTCAGCAGGCAGTGCTTGCACTGAGTTGAGCTCTTAGCCTGCAACCTAACCTGGTCCCGACCAGGTTAGCCGCTAAGCATAAGTTACCATGGAGATCTAGCCTGCTAAAAAGAGAACCAGCTTCGTAGGACCGGAAAGCCAGAGTTTTCCCTGAATTTAGCCGGCTAAGCGAAAATCCTGCTTTGTAGTATACCCCCCAGGTTAGGTTGCAGGCTAACGGCCCGTCCACACTACAACGTCGACAGCGTCGCCAACTCCAATCTGCCCATTCACTTTGAATGGGGTGACGTCACGTTGCCTCGCTTTTTCGCCGAACTGAATTGTCGTCCGCCGAACATTGTTCAACTTCTGACGCCAGAGATTCCGGAGTAGCCAGCGCCAGCCAATCAAATCCCGTTTCAGAAAATCTGACAGTTCAAGCCGTAGCCAATCAAACCACGTCTAAGCTGGGAGAGATATCCCGCCGTTCATTTCTATATTTCAAAAAAAGTTGGAGGAGAAACTAATTATCGCTGTAGCAAATCACCCGGTTTTGTATGACCAGACCCTCTTCACCTACCGGGATACAAACCGGAGGAATCAGGCATGGAGGGAGGTGGCAGAGACAGTGGGTGACACTGGTAGGTTTTCGCCTGTTTGGGGAGTTTATATATATATTGCTCCCATAAAATCCCCGGGGGTTTTTGCTTTGTATGTCGGGGGCGGGAGATTCATGTGATTGGTTGTTGGTTGCATTGCTTGAATAAAATCCCCAAGCTACAGACACGCCCAGCTCCAAGCTTTTTTTGAAGCTGTAGTGTGGACGCTCCGTAAGAGCTCAACTCAGTGAAAGCACCGCTTGCTGACTAATCAGAGCACAGTGTGCGGAGTTTAAAGCGATCAAGTCATATTACAGGAGAAAGGAAATACAGAAAAACTGCCTTTGCAGGAAAGACGGCCGGCAAAAATCACCGACTGTGTGAACGTGAAAATGAATAGAATATCACCTCGATCTTCAGAGCAATCTGACTATTATAACATTAGCGTTAAGAAAGCACTTAAATAGCTGCCACAACATAAGTACACTGAGTGCAGATGTCGATGTGTCCCGTTAGCATTCATATCACATCATAATGTATCATATATCTCCTTATCTGAGTCAGCTTCTTGAGCCGTATCTGGCCGTGCAACACTCACAGTGTCACATAGGGCCTACTGTATGCAGAAGTATTATTTTAAGCAACACATTAAGACTCGAGACAAATGTAATTAAAGTCAGATCGTGTTTTAGACGGGGCAGTGATATCATAAACCTGTTAATGTACGCATTCAAACACTTTTTATTTTGCCAGCTGTATTCACCTTGCAGGTGCAGCTATGTGGCTTTTATCCTGGATAAAGTGTTTAAGTCATGGATGTTTAAAGTTTAACTTCTTCATATTTGACTAGTATTAAAGTTCACTTTTCATTCAGGAAGTATGACGCTGCGCTGTCAGTGCGCTTCTCCATGTTTGTGATTGGTCGAATGCTCCAAATACCACCCCTTTCATGTGAACGCGCACCTAACTACCTAACACCTAACTACACCTAACACGGCTGGCTTGAGCGATCCACTTGATAGCCTGCGTCGTAGTACAGTTTAGCGACAGCGCGTATGTTTTGGATTAGGCCAACCGGCTAACTCAAACATATCCAGGTTAGGTTGAACCAGCTTCGTAGTATAGGCCCCTGGTCCCGACCAGGTTAGCCGCTAAGCATAAGTTACCATGGAGATCTAGCCTGCTAAAAAGAGAACCAGCTTGGTAGGACCGGAAAGCCGGAGTTTTCCCTGAATTTAGCCGGCTAAGTGAAAATCCTGCTTCGTATACCCCCTGGAGGGTTCATAGAGAGAAAAATAAATACAACGAGGCCACGCTTTATTAACTTGTGCGCACGAGATGTAATTCGTGGCCTCAATTTAAATAAAACGAGGCCACGCTTTATTAATTTAATGCGCACAATATACTTTCTCGTTCACACAAGATACTTTGTTATGGTAAAATACAGTGGCGGCTGGTGGAAAATATTTTTGGTGGGGCTGTTGATATAGTGTGTAAAAACATATTTTTTTGGGAGAAATTACCCCTTAAATTAAGACTTCTGGTGATGTAATGGCGCGTTTCCAGTGCAGCGCGGAGCTCGCTTTAATGCTGCGTTCAGACCGGACGCGATGCAAATATTCGCTTCGCTCTAGTCGCTCGAGTTTCACCGCGGCTGCCAGCTGTGGTTACTCGCATCATTCAAACAAGACGCGCTGGCTCGGGAGCTACAACTACAACAAAATGAACATATTTTACCGTGATTAAATTGTAATACACGTTTCTAAATCATGCCGACGTAACAACATACTGATACCGGTTAGTAAAAACCATGAATTAATGCTTTGACAAGTCTGCAGACAGACGACAGGCGAAAAACCTTTTAGAATGCTTGTTATCTGAATGGAGCTTGGCTAAGCTAACGTTATATATGCTCCGACTGTCCACACACAACAACGGCCTATACAGACATAAATAAACCAGCGACTGTATTCTCCATGACACAGACAGTCTGTGGTTTGTATTTGTGTAACTTTTGTCTAGTTTCTGAACAGATCGTATCTGTCCCCAGCTGTTTGAAGAGCAAGCATGGGAAACAAAAGATAGCATTTACCTGTTTGCATCGTTTGCATCCAGCTAGCCATGTGAGAAGCCTTGTTGATACGTTTTGTCTTTTTCACGAGCTTGCTGTGATATATACAAATTGGGTTGGTCCGGTCCAAGGTCTTTAAGTATCAATTTATCTCCCAAACTTCTCCTTTCGAAAGGATTGGAGAGTAGCTCTTGCACGGAATTGGGTGCGGACCGAGGTCCGCCGACTCCACCTGCACACCATTCTCATCCAACTACTCACCTTGGTCACTCACGAGTCTAAACAACACATGAAGCTTAGCGCAAGTTCAATAAGGAAGACCTAACACGAGTCACTTACACGTCACTCGATGGCTCCCTTCCCCCCTCATTAAATATGAGGGCGTCACCCCTCAGCAGCCAATAGCTGCACATGCTAAATTCCTTAAATGCCTGCTCTTCCTCCCTGTCAGTTGTCATTTGCAGATGACCGCAACCCGCCTCCAGTCTCCTCCAGGACAAAGTTAAACCGTCCTTCTTCAGACCGGTCTCACCTACTCAGCACCACCACCAGTGTCTATACCCCGGGGATTTCATCGGAGCGGTGCTTTCCCTCCTGAATGATTATCCTGCAAACCGGGGCCTAATCGCCAAACACCATTACATTCTCCTGTTGTATTATCATGGCAATCATTGTATTCATATGACGTGTAAACAATAAATATGTAATTCTTACATCACGTCTCTCCGGTTTGAACTCACGTAAGCAACGTGGGCTCCAACGTGAGCGCCCTCGTGACCAAAATATTTGACGGCACTGATTGGCTGAAATTATGTTTCGGCGGCACAGTTTACTATTGAGACTTTTGCAACGTACTGGTTGCTGCTTTTTGGCTCGGGGGCTCCGCCCGGTAATGATAAACTAATGCCATGGGCAAGGCCAGGCAGGAAACATGTGACTTATCAGTAACTTTAGACATCGTAACACAATTTTAAACGAGATTTTATTGTAGATTATACATTTTAGTGATACCAATTGTATGATATTTACCTTGTTCATTAAAAATAAAAATATATATATTTTTTTAATATATTTTTTTTATTTCATTTTTTTTTTTGTATGTGGGATGAGGTGGGGCGGCGCCCCTAGCACCCCTATGGGCCGGCCGCCACTGGTAAAATACATCGAACTGCCCGATTATTACGCCATATTATTCGTTTTATGAAGAATATGCCGGTCGCCAGGGTGTGTGTGGGCATTTGTTTATGATAGTGTTGTTCGTTCCATTGCAGGATTATAGCACTACATCGAGATTAAGATTAAACAAATGTATTTCACTTGGGAATACACATATAACTATGGGAACCAGATTTGTGTAAATTACTGTTCGTGGTAATTTGAAAACAAATGCCGGTGGTTCGGGGACACACAAACACACCGAACACACACACACAGAGCGGAGCTGAGCACAAACACACACACACATCATGCGCCCTGGTGACCGGACATCTTCTTCATAAAACGAGGGGGAATACTCTGGTAGTTTGATGTGTGTTGAGGTGTGTGTGGTTGAACGTAGCAGCCTCGATCTCTATTCAGCTGTTCTCATGAAGGGAAACGCAGTGAAGTAAACAGTCAAAGGCACAGCTCTTTGCAGCTGGTGCAGCTCTTCTCAGATTCTGCTGAGTTACACGTTACTGCCTCCAGTGCCCTGTACGACGAAGCCAGTTCAACATACCCTGGATATGTTTGAGTTACCCGGCTTAACTAACCCTAACAAACGCGATGTCGCTAAGCGGTCCTACGAAGCTGGTTATCAACTCAGTAAATCAACCAGTTCTCTGTCCGGCTGAGAGTGCGTTCACGTGAAAGGGATGGGGTTAGCAAAATTTGACCAATCACAAACATGAAGAAGCGTACTGACAGCGCAGCGTCATACTTCATGAATGAATAGTAAATAGCAAATCCTGCTTCGTAGCCTAGTATAGGCCACTGGTGCCGCTGAGATTTCATAAAGTGAAGGAGGTTTTCCTTCTATAAAACAGCTGTGGGGAGCAGCAGATACTGTGAGAGTCACGGACAGCAATTCATAGATCAAAGTAGACTGGTTTACAGACTCTTCTATTTTGCGAATCCGGTGCTTAAACAAATAGCTCTAAACCCCTGGCCAAAATGTCCCTGAAGTCCGAGTTTGAAATACATCTCAAATAATGTATGCACTGCCATTTCTCCACATAAACATAACAGTCTGCGATGAAACGGTGGTCTCCTAATTGCTTCACTTCCTACTTGGCGCACCGGTAACTTTCTCGTGCGCACAAAATACTATCTCGTGCGAACGAGAAAGTATATCGTGCGCACGAGATACTTGTTTTTTCTCTCCATGAGCCTTTAGGGGCTCCGTAAATCTTTTTTTGATGTATTTGTTATCGAGTACAAGATATTGAAAAGACATAAAAAACAATTTATACTGATGTGGTATATGACAAATAGTTAAAAACACAGAGGCACAACCACCACCAGAACATCACCCTGTTAGCACGCCATGCAAGAAACACTTATCACACTAGTTCACCTCCTCATTATATCCTTCAGCTAACCTATAAACAGACAGCAGTACTCTTTGCCTGTGTGTCAAAACACTCGTGTTATTGAGCCGAGGTCAAGGAAGGTCCGAGGTGTACGAGCTGTGAGGGTCAGAGCTCCTCTCTGCAGAGAGCATCGAGCAGCAGACCTCTGCTGTTGTCACATAACAGCTGCCATGATGGATGTGTACACAACAACTGAACAGAAGGTCAAGGCAGCATTGTGCTGCTGACCTGCTGTCCACCACACTGTCCCGGGAGCAGTGTGCTCGTGTGATGAAGTCAGAGGTGTCTGCGTGCCATCAGCTCATCCTTCTGTCCTACAGGCCCTGAAGCTCACATGATGCAGTGCTCCCTCTCCAAAACACTGTCTGAGTCTTTGACTGAACAACACAATAATCATGTTATTGTTCTAATGTAATAAAACTAAGCAAAAGCACGCTACACATGTCACTTCACTAAAGCCTCTCATTCTTCCTACTGACACATGTGATCAATGTATGTGTGTCGGTCTGATCAGTTCAGTCTGATGGAGGCCTGAAGGCAGAGGTGGGAAAAGTACTCAGATCTTGCACTTGAGTAAAAGTAGAAGTACTCAGATCTTGTACTTGAGTACAAGTAGAAGTACCAGAGTGTAGGAATACTCTGTTACAAGTCAAAGTCCTGCAATCAAAATGTTACTCAAGAAAAAGTACAAAAGTATTATCATCAAAATATACTTAAAGTACCAAAAGTAAAAGCAGTCATTGTGCAGATTGGTCCATTTCAGAATAATATATATGATATGTTTTATAATGATTGATCATGAAAGTGTTCTCAAAGCTGGTGAAGGTGCAGCTAGTTTGAATGACTTTGTAGACTGCAGGGTAGCTGGTGAATTTACTCCAGGTGGAACTAAAGTCTGATTTAAAGGCCACCTATTATGCAAAATGCACGTTTTGATGTCTCTTAACATTAATAATAATAATAATAATAATATATTGGATTTATATAGCGCTTTTATAGTACCCAAAGACGCTTTACAATATGAGGGGGGGGGGGTAGATAGACTGGGGCAGGTAGACAGCAGACTAAGAAAAACAACAAAAACAACAAAACAAAACACAGTGGCAGTCAGGAGGAGGTCGAAAATGAGTGGGGGGGTGTTTTACGGATAGAGAGAGGTGAAAAGATGGGTTTTGAGGTGGGACTGGAACAGAGTGAGGGACTCGGACTCACGGAGGTCTTGGGGGAGGGAGTTCCAGAGCTTTGGGGCGGCCACAGAGAAGGCTCTGTCTCCAAAGCTCCGGAGATTGCCAATGGGGGTGGAAAGTAGGCCGGCCGAGGTGGATCTGAGGGTCCGGGGAGGATGGTAGGGGATGAGAAGGTCAGTGAGGTACGGGGGGCCAGATGGTGGAGGGCTTTATAGGTAAGGACCAGGAGTTTGTAGTTGATGCGGTGAGTAACGGGAAGCCAGTGTAGTTCTTTGAGGACCGGGGTGATATGGTGCCATGATTTAGTGTGGGTGAGAAGTCTGGCGGCTGCGTTCTGAACACGCTGGAGTCTACTGAGGGAGGTGGAGCTGATGCCGTATAGGAGGGAGTTACAGTAGTTGAGGCAGGAGGAGATGAAGGCGTGAATGAGTCGCTCAGCTGCGGGGCGGGTAAGATAGGGACGGATTTTGGCAATGTTGCGGAGATGGAAAGATGAGATTTTGACAACTTGGCGGATGTGGGAGTCAAGGGAGAGGGTGGGATCGAATATAACCCCGAGGTTGCGTGCCTGGGTTGAGGGGGAAACAGGGGTGCCATCGATGGTCAGTGTGAGGTTGGGGGTTTTACTGAGGGTGGATTTGGAGCCGATGAGGAGGAGTTCAGTTAATATGTGTCCCTGGTCTGTAAGGAGACTCACAAAGTGTTACAAAATGTAACCCTCTTTCTTTTCCTCCGTACCCACAATTTGATGCGGTCATTACTAAAATGTGGGCTGGCTTTACACCCACACGGCCCTATCAGAAACTTTGCTGTTTCAAAAACAATGTGTGACATGTTATGAAAGTAATATGGTCTGTGTTTACATTAGCAAGCATCGCTAACACTCAGAGCTAACGATGTAATGGAGAGAATAATGTGTAAAGAAGCAGGATATAAAAGGTATAACACTGTTGCTTTAGTTGTTCTGACAGCTAAAATCATCTGTTATTCCTCATTTTAAAGCCGATATTCCGTGGGGTCGGGGGGCTCGGATCCTTGTCACCTTTTTCACACCTGATAAGTTTGCATCCCTGGTAAAAAGAAAACGGGGGTTATGTATTGTAAACCTAGTCCTATAAGCACAGGCGGAGCCCTCTACTGGACTCTATGGGTACTACTCTTATCAATGATACGCGATCGTTCACACACTGATGTTGTATAAACGTAGTGTCCATCAGGGACCACCCCCACCTCTCCTTTCTTTTATGGCGGCACCCAGGCTCTTCAGATTAGGTGCCCTGCTCCTCGGCATCTGTCTCGCTTTTGTTCAGGTGGATTGTTTTTCAGCCGCTGTGGTGTGAGTGTGAGTGTGTGTTCCCTCCTCTCAGGTCCTGATGGACTTTGCAGGTGTGGGTATCAAAGGGAGACTTCGCTGGTGGGAGACAGAGACAGGAAGGTAGAGGAAAGGAGAGCAGAGTGGTCACTGATGATGCAACTGGGAATATTATCAAGTTTCCTAATGGAAGGTTTAATGGACATTTCCTCCTTTCTTCTGTTTCCTTCCCTCTACTTTTCTCATTTAATGACTTTGGTTCCCCTAATGACACAATTCATTACTTTAACTCTACTTGTTCATCTGTAGCTGGGTCTCTCTGTCAGTCCCTCTAATTTTTTTAAATGTACATCACTATTTCATGTCAGAGGACAGTCACATTATTGTGCTATTTATATACCGTGTACAAGTACATACCAAAATCCCTGCAGTTTTTTACGTTAAATGTTTCTACCTACATTTTGCAACCAGCCAGGACTGCTGACACGACTCAGAGTTGCTAGTTGTCATAAGACATAAGACTTTTACAAAGCAGTCAGAAAGGATGACTGTCGGAGCAGCTATAGGACAGACTAGTCTGTGGTAATAGAGCAGCTCAGCCACCAACATAGTCCGAGAAAACTGAAACAAAACTAACAAAAATAAATGTAGAGTGAAAGTTATTAAACATAGAGCTTTTCATAGAGGGAAAGCTAGCTGCCTCATGGCAGAATGCTTCAGGCAAAGGGGAAGTGAGACCAACACCCTGAGAGAGCTAACAGGTTGAATACTGGCAAGTGACTAAGACAGATGAATACAAAACTGAATCAGGACATGGAATCAGGTAATTTTGTCCAAACATTGAGTCACATTCAGGTGGGGCTCTACTGTGTCGGAAGCTGATGTGACTATTAGACTTTGGTAGCTTCTAAAATGTTCTTACAATAGAGATAACAAACAAACGCCTTTTTGTTTGTTTCAAGTAATCTTTTTCCAGTTCAGGTGAGCGATTATTACATAATTTCCTTCTGTTTGGTGGAATACTATTGTGAGCACCTCAGCTCACACAGAGTTTAAAAAGGGACGGAAGGAGAAGGATCGGGGAAATAACAAATGTTATCGTCCACAAATAATAACATCCAACTGCAAGGAACACGACAGTCGTGCAGTGTGCACTTAATCGCTGGGTCTGTTGCCAAGATGCTGCAAGACAGACCAGAACCAGGTTACCAACATGCTTTTATTGGGTGACTGATTACCTGATTCTGATCAGCTGTCTGGTCACCGGCCGAGCCACTCCCATCACTCCAGCAGCTAGCGCTCTAACCATACCCCGCCGCCACATACCCCCACCGCCCGACTCAGGCCGGGATCCCACCGGCCGAGAACTGACGAGAGAGGAAATCAGCCACGACCATCCGGTTACCCGGCCTGTGGATCACCTTGAAGTTAAACGGCTGTACCGGATCTGAGGCACCCTTTCGATTCAGGTCGGTCAGGGTCGGTCAGCTCCGAAAAGGCCGGGATGAACTGCCTAAAGTAACCGGCCAGCCCCATGAACCTCCTGACCTATTTTTTCGTCTTGGGCACCGACAGGCTGAAATGGCGGCTGTTTTTTGCCTGCCGCCCAAGTGGTACCGCAGATACCGTACCTCCCTCTGCCCAACCGCACACTTCATTGGGTTGGCCGTGAGCCCCGCCTGCCTCAAGGACTCGAGCACGGCCCCCACCTGCTGCATATGCTGCTCTCACGTCTCACTGTGAATGATAACATCATCCAAGTAAGCAGCATATGCAGAGAGGGGACGCAGGAGCCGGTCCATGAGCCGCAGGAAGGTGGCTGGAGCTCCGAACAACCCGAAAGGAAGTGTAACAAATTGGTAGAAAACATACAGAGTGGAGAAGGCCATTTCTTCCTTATACACTTGATAGGGGAATCTGCCAATAGCACTTGGATAAATCCAGTGTCGTGTCAAAGCGAGCAGTGCCAACCAATCCAAGATTTTGTCGACCCGGAGCATTGGGTTAGCATCGAATTTGGACACCTCATTAACCCTGCGGTAGTCCACACAGAACCAGATTGACCCGTCAGACTTACGTACCAGCACGACGGGGCAACACCAGTCACTGGTGGACTCTTCTATTACTCCCATCTCTAGCATGGCCTGAAGCTCCGCCTGAACAATTTTCCTCTGGTGTTCAGGCAGCCGATAGGGCCGTGAATGAATGGCCATGCCCGGGGCGTTTCTATGTGGTGGTGTATGAGAGAGGTGCATCCTGGAAGCGGGGAGAACACATCTGCACACTGCCTTTGCAAAGAGGCAACCTCTGCTCTCTGACAGGATGATAGATGGTCGTCACAAGATACCGGGGCTAATTTGTTGTTTTTTATTACCTCCGGTCCCAATTCATCCCTCTCGATCACAGTGGTGGCCAGAGAAGCAGACGCCACTTCCCTCCATGCTTTGAGGACGTTAAGGTGGTAAATCTGTGTTGCTCCCCCCCTGTCAGAACGCACCAACTCATAATCTACATCCCACACTCGTCATGTGACCACGAAGGGTCCTTGCCACTTGGCGAGTAATTTAGAGCTAGAAGATGGGAGTAAAGGCCCTGACACACCGAGCCGATTTCGGGCGTCGATAGATGTCTGGCTGCCAATGAGCGTCCTGTCGCCCTACTTAGATTGCTGTGTCCCGCACCGTCGTGTCTTTTCGGCCGTGCCAACACCTTCCATACCCGATTCAACATGTTGAATCGGGAGGCTGTCGGCAAAATAAATCACTCTGATTGGCTGTTCAGCTTAGCGAATCAGTGCATGAGAAGCAAAACGTGAAGAAGGCACACACAGACGGCTATTATTTTTAATTTTCCAGTACCGCCCTAAACATGTTTTCGATAAGTCGTTATATGAAACAGTCTGTGATGGACGAGAGTGAAAATGGAACGCACGCTATTTGTTGTTTGTATATATCACGCAGTCTGTCTTCCGGTTGCCTCTTTTGAATGACGAATACACACTATCGCCGCTTGCTGGTAAGGAGAGTTATTGCCACTCATGCATGCGCAGTGCCACTACTTGGCAGTCAGCTGAAGTCTTTGCGGTGTGTTCCAGTGCGACTTTTTGGCCAAGACGCAGGAGACGTGAGGCGACACAACAATCGGGTCCACCGGGACGTGTTATTTGGTGTCAGTTTGGTGTGTCAGGGCCTTAATACAAGCACTTTCTTTTTTTTAATTGTCTCAGTTTCGACCCTCTGTTGTACTGGTGCTGCTTACGTTCCTGAGCCTGGATCAAATTGTCACCTGATATATGCCACAGTGAATGGAGTTTTTACATTTTTGCTTGTGCTCTGACCCTCCTTCCAGTTTTCATTAAGGCGAGACACGGCAGGCAAAAACATCGTTTTTCAAGTACAGGTCAATTTTGAGATTTTGTGCTATTTTGATTCTATAACATTTTTCTTTCAGGCTTTTGGAAGGACAACGTACAAAATACACATTTACGTGTTTATTTTACTATAGTTTGTCTATTTGCGTCTGTAGATTTCTCCTAAATTCACCAAAAGTTAGCATTCTAACATAACATAAAGTACCGCGACCGCTTTGTGCACCATGTCAACAGAGATATCGGTGGAAAGCTGTGTCTCTCCTGCACAATCTCATCAGATCCAAATATGGTCATTTCTTTTGTATCAGCAACCAATCGTGAAAGTACAAAGGGATCTTAAACCAAGAAACGAAATCTCATTGGCTGGTGTCAATTTCTGACAACGTGATTTGTTCAGATGCGTCACGTGGTGTGCTAAAACAATTTCTAGCTTTCTGCTAGAAATTGAAATCTCAAAATGCCAAAAGAACGGCGAAAAAAACGTTCACAGAGAAGACGACAACAATTGTCACTTGCACAAAGCAAGGTTATACAAAAAACAAATGACCCCGAGCAAGAAATACCTTCACGGAGTGAGTCGATGTGCAAGCTGTCATCCAAAGAACAGGAGGGTTTAGCCAGCGCCTCACAGCAATCTTTAAAGGTTGTTTTCTCAAAATGAGTTTTTTCTCCTACAACTTCAGTAGCACGTAGATACACCAAACCTTCCAGTTATATTCTTATCAATATTATGAAGGCTTTTACAGAATAGTTTGTTCATATATCATTCATAGCCTGAATTATACAACATTGTACACCTAAACACATGGCAAAAATTGATATTTTAGGGCTGTTGACAGTATTTTCTGATTTATGGAGTGATAAAAAGAGATATCCAAAATCCCTTCTGTAAAAGCTTTAGATATACAGATGTAGCGCTTAATTTCAGACAGTTTGAAACGTGATTGGCACGTGATCTGCCCTCGCTCAAGGGAAAACCTCCAGCTTGACTTGAGATCTCCCCCGTGATAAATACATGTAATTATAATGACGCCAGCTCCAATGGATCATTGATACACCAGGGGGTGCAGTGGGGTTCCACACTGGAGCTCATGTGAAATAAAGTCAGATACAGTACGCTGGATGTACAGCGGATCCATATCTCACGGATATCATACTCTGTGCTAAATAAGAGACATGTAATCATTTACAAAACATCACCATGTTGTTATTTAACAAAATAATGTTGTTTAGTCAAAAAAAAGAACGGGAGGAAATGCAGCTCGGCTCTCGATTTTTAATCCTAATTTAATCATCATCTTCACCACGATAATTTATGTTTATGTTCGCCGAATTGACATGAAATCACTGACAAATATAAATATACTGTATTCAACTTCATTAAAACGTTATTAACGTGCCTAAACTCAGTAATTCACTAGAAATATTTATACTTTAATGGAGCCTCGTCGGCAGATCAGGATCCCGACGCGTAGCGGAGGGATCTTGATCAGCATGAAGGGTGTTATTTTCCCCATAAGGAACATGTCGCTGCAAATTATCCCGCTTATTACATGGCCACATTCTCAACAAAGTAACGACATGACTCCCAATATTAATGGAAATGCTTTTATGGATTTAAAAAATAGTTGTATGTATTGATTTAAATTGACATGCATCCGCTGAGAAAAATAGTCCGTTGTTACCGTTTTTTGAAATTGTCTGAATGAAATTGCAGCTCTCAACTGTGTATTTACCTATGGTATTTACACAGTTCTCTCCCCCCTCCCCCCCTGATCTTTCTTCTCCAGCAGCTAAATTAACTGTAGGTTACTCTGAGTGACAAGCTTACAGTTAGTGACGTAACATCACCATAAAAGCTGGTGGGTTGAAAGCAATACGGGAGGTAAAAAGAACTAGACTAATTATGATTTATTTATTGTGGCTTTTATGTTTTTAGGTATAAAATGTTATATAATTCAGGCTTATAATTCACCCTTCTCTAAAAGCCTTCAACAATGACAATATTCATAGTAATTTAATAAATCCTTCCAACACACATTGTAAAAAATAGCCTACTGTAAGTTAAGAAATCATTTCAAGTACATTTTCTGATGTAACAACAATACAATTATACATATTAACATAGCTGAACATGGTATTGCACATTTAGCTTTGAGTGTTACTGACCTGAGATGTTTGTATTACATGAATTAAGGTGACTGATGCTTTTTAACATAGACAGAGCACAACTGAAACATAACATCTGAAACGATGTAACAACATAATACACTTTTTGGGGATGCAGCTTGGGATGTGAGGAGTGAGGGACACGGCTTAGAACGGGCGTGTCGCCTACTGTCCTGTGTTGGCAGGACAGGAGAGTGTGTGCACCAGTCTGTCTTGATCTATGAATTCATGTCCGTGACACTCACTGCTGCCCACAGCTGTTTTATAGAAGGAAAACCTCCGTCACTTCATGAAAGTGTTTTAACCACACACACACACACACACACACACACACACACACACACACACACACACACACACACACACACACACACACACACACACACACACACACACACACACACACACACACACAATTGACATGAAATCACTGACAAAATATAAATATACTGTATTCAACTTCATTAAAACGTTATCAATGTGCCTAAACTCAGTAATTCACTAAACATATTTATATTTTAATGGAGCCTTGTCGGCATAAAGGGTGTTATTTTCTCCATAAGGAACAAGTCGCTGCAAATTATCCCGCTTATTACATGGCCACATTCTCAACAAAGTAACGACATGACTCCCAATATTAATTGAAATGCTTTTATGGATTTAGAAAATGTTTTTATTGATTTAAAAAATAGTTGTATTAATTTAAATTGACATGCATCCGCTAAGAAAAATAGTCCGTTGTTACCGTTTTTTAAACAGTCTGAATGAAATGGCAGCTCTCAGCTGTGTATTTACACACCTAATTGCCCATCAACCACAGCTCTCTCCCCCCCCCTGATCTTTCTTCTCCAGCAGCTAAATTAACTGTAGGTTACTCTGAGTGACAAGCTTACAGTTAGACACAACACTGTCATTGCAAGTGACCCTCAGTTAGTTGACTTTTATGTTCAACTGCTGAATTCGTTACTGATAAAAAAGGGCTTCTCCTGTACCTAATTACCTTAACACTAGAACCGCCAGCAGTTTTTTTATAGGCCTACCTAAAACCGTCAAATCCCGCTATTAAACAACATGTGCTACATAACACACTTTCAGGAAAAGTCACGGACTGGGAGACTTTAATATTTTATTGAAAAAAAGTTACATTGCACACACACAACACACATCACACAAATTGACCCGATTGGCGGTTCTAGTGTTAAATAAACTCACTAATCAATGAAACCAGTTCAATATGCATTATTCTTATTCGTATCATTCTTTGAGCGCAGAAATAGTCTTAAAATCAGATCTGTTTTTTGAATGAAATCTGACGGCAGGCAGTTAGCTCTGATCACCTATGATAAATGCGCCACACCTAACATCTTATCTTAATAATATCTTCATATTAATAATAATAATAAATCATACAGTATGTGTCCGAAAGGCAGCAGGACAAATATACTGCATATTAAAGCAAACTATTGTAAAGGTAAAAGTATGAGCATAACAAATAAAGAAGTGTAATGTAAACATTTACATTATTATTATGATTATTTAATATATAAATACTATATATTATTGAATTACAAGATTAGATATAGTTTAGTTGATCTAAAATATTGATGTGTTCAAATCCTCTTCAAAACACAACAGAAAGTCCATGAAACGTGTCTTTCTGTATTTGTGAATGAAGCGCCATCTCCTGGTTAACACCTGAAATTGAAAATCTGGCAACGCCCTCTTGTAAAATAGTGGGAGGGCTTAACATTCCTCAATACTGGTCTTAGGCAGGTCGTAGGCAGGAAGCTGTAAGCTGGAGTCTGAAATGAAGTGCTACATCTGTATGACTACAAAATGAAACAAGAATTTTGAACCTGACTTTATCCAAAGTTCAGATTTCGATTCCTGAAATTTGAACAATGACAAATATTCTTATCAATATTAAACACAACAACCTCTGAACATTACAAATATTCGCCTCAATTCAACCTGTGTGATGGATCGTTGGAGCTATGTGCAACTCAAGGCATATGCTCGAACGGGAGCTGCCTGGACGCTGCAATCATGTTGCGCACTATCCGTGCTGAGTGTGCTGACTTTTCGTGCAATGTCTCACTGTCTGGCTACCTGCATAAAGTCGAAATGTCGCTCCTCTGTTTTCATTTAAATAGCTCCTTATATCCGTTAGCGCAGCTAGCTAGCACCAGATGCTAACAACAACAATGCACGTAAGGTCTCTCTCTCGCTCGCTCGGGCCACACATACACACACCCTCCCGGTCCTCCCAATAGCCAGTCGGTGCCTGCCGGTGAGCGTCTACTTAAGAAAAGTATCGAAAAAGAATCGGAATCGCAATTCTTGACTTGGTATCGAAACCAAAATGTTGGTATCGTGACAACACTAGCTAGCTACTCCTGACAGTAAAATCTGATCTTTAGTAGGTCTGTTAAGTTTTGAATGCTGATCATTATGACGTAATTTGGCCGGTCAAAGTTGTTTGGGCTCGGATAAAATCGCTCCGTTACTTTCGTCCCGGCTCTCCCTACGTGTGTATGTGTGGTGTCAGGTGTCAGTATGAGAGGATGACAGCGCGTCTAATTTTGATGTGGCCCAAGATCCAATCACAATAATACCTGCGATGCAGTGAACCAATCACCTTTGAGGGGGCGGGGGAACCTATCGTTGATTAAACACTATCCAGTGTTTCCCCTACCATTGTATTGGAGGGGCGCTGCGCCCCGCCAACGGAGCCCCCCCTAAAATTCAAGGTGTTTAAAAAAAATATATAATTTTTTTTTTTTAATATATATATATATAGCACCAAATTGCAAATAATCTATAACTACTGTCACTTTTCACATTGAACATGTGCTCTTTTATTAAATAAACTAAACGCTTTCAGTGAGTTTATGTGAGTTTAGTGTTTTTGACCCTAAGAAACACTGATGCATTAATCAATAACAATAATCCACAGCTCCTCTCTCTGCTCCAGAGGATTTAAAATATATATATCCCAATGCCACACAAACGCATCAGTGACGTGGTTGAAATCTTGTCTCCAGAAAACAAAAAACTGAAACAAGCGGTATCAGTGACTGTGTGTTTGATGTGGCTCTTTGCAGTAAAATAGAACAAATGTGGCTCTTAACCTCTGACTACCCCAGTGAGATGATAGTGAACTGTTCATGAACTTGTCATGAAAAGTTCATGACATATTAGTGAACCATATTCATGAACAGCTCATAAACAGCTCATAACAAAGTTGATGAACTGTTCATGAAAGTGACATGAACATTAAATGGCACTAGGGCAGTTCATGAACTACTCATGAAACTCCTGTGCTGGAATGGTTCATGAACAATTCATGGAATATGGTTTTAGGCAGGTTCATGAACAATTCATGAAATGGAGTTTTCAGTGAGTGTGTAGGAATATTCAACCAAGAACATTTCAAGAATTGTTCATGAACATATCAAGAACTGTTCATAACAACTTCATGAACCGTTCATGAACAGTTCATACCCAGTCACTGAATATAATTCAATGGCTGGCTATGAACTGTTCATGTACATGAACTGTTCATGAACCACTGACTGTGGGTCAATTAGCAACCATAGAAAACAACAATGATGTCAATCACAATGGAACTTTACTCAAATTAACAAACAAACAAACAAACAAACATACATGTATACAGGTGGAGCACGACAATTAATCCTATCACTATTTGAAGCAGTTCTTGACACTCAGCTGCACAACATTTTTTGTTACGGGTCCCAAAAGCTTGGGTACCACAGCAACAATAAATGATTTCAGTAGAAAACAGAAAAGTGCAGCAGCAATAATTATACACAGGATCCGGTTGATCGTCTGGAATGCTTCTTATTCAAAATTCAAAGTACACAGTTACATTCAAATAGCTGAACTTTACAAACATCACATTTCTCCATTTAAGTTATCTGTCTGTCACAGTCAATTACTGTATCTCAAGGAGAAATTCAACATCCATCCATCCATCTTCTCCCGCTTATCCGTGGTCGGGTCGCGGGGGTAGCAGTTCCAGCAGAGAGCCCCAAACTTTCTTTTCCCTGGCGACATCAACCAGCTCTGACTGGAGGATCCCAAGGCGCTCCCAGGCCAGTGAAGAGATATAATCCCTCCACCTGGTCCTAGGTCTACCCCTTGGTCTCTTCCCAGCTGGACGTGCCTGGAACACCTCCCTAGGGAGGCGCCCAGGTGGCATCCTAACTAGGTGCCCGAACCACCTCAACTGGCTTCTTTCGACGCGAAGGAGGAGCGGCTCAACTCCGAGTCCCTCCCTGATGACCGAACTTCTCACCTTATCTCTAAGGGAGACACCAGCCACCCGGCGGAGGAAACCCATCTCGGCCGCTTGTATCCGCGATCTCGTTCTTTCGGTCATGACCCATCCTTCATGACCATAGGTGAGGGTAGGAACGAAAATGGCCCGGTAGACAGAGAGCTTTACCTTCTGGCTCAGCTCCCTTTTCGTCACAACGGTGCGGTAAAGCGACTGCAGTACCGCTCCCGCTGCTCCGATTCTCCGGCCCATCTCACGCTCCATTGTTCCCTCACTCGAGAACAAGACCCCGAGATACTTGAACTCCTTCACTTGGGGTAAGGACTCATTCCCTACTTGGAGTGGACAGTCCATCGGTTTCCTGCTGAGAACCATGGCCTCAGATTTGGAGGTGCTGATCCTCATCCCAGCCGCTTCACACTCGGTTGCGAACCGATCCAGTGAGTGCTGAAGGTCGCAGACCGATGAAGCCATCAGAACCACATCATCTGCAAAAAGCAGTGGTGCAATCCTTACTCCACCGAACTGCAGACCCCCCCCCCCCACGACTACGCCTCGAAATCCGATCCATGTATATTACAAACAGGATTGGTGACAAAGCGCAGCCCTGGCGGAGGCCAACCCTCACCGGAAATGGGTCCGACTTACTGCTGAGGACCCGGACACAGCTCTCGCTTTGGGAGTACAGAGATTGGATGGCCCTGAGTAGAGACTCCCTCACCCCATACTGCCGCAGCACCTCCCACAGTAACTCCCTGGGAACCCGGTCATACGCCTTCTCCAAGTCTACAAAACACATGTAGACCGGATAAGCGTACTCCCAGGCCCCCTCCAGGATCCTTGCGAGAGTAAAAAGCTGATCCGTCGTTCCACGACCAGGACGGAATCCGCATTGTTCCTCCTCAATCTGAGGTTCGACAATCGGCCTGACCCTCCTTTCAAGTACCTTGGAGTAAACTTTCCCGGGGAGGCTGAGTAGTGTGATGCCTCTGTAATTGGCACACACCCTCTGATCCCCCTTTTTGAAAAGGGGGACCACCACCCCGGTCTGCCACTCCTTCGGTACTGTTTCCGACTTCCACGCAACGTTGATGAGACGTGTCAACCATGACAGTCCCTCAACACCCAGAGCCTTCAGCATTTCCGGGCGGATCTCATCCACCCCCGGGGCTTTGCCACTGTGGAGTTGTTTAACGACCTCAGTGACCTCCCACCGGGAGATTGGTGTTGATCCCCCGTCATACTCCAGCTCTGCCTCTAACATAGAGGGCGGAGTTGTCGGGTTCAGGAGTTCCTCAAAGTGTTCCTTCCAACGCCCCAACACTCCATCAGTTGAGGTCAACAACGTCCCATCCTTACTGTACACAGCTTGGATGGTTCCCTGCTTCCCCCTCCTGAGGTGTCGGACAGTTTTCCAGAACAACTTTGGTGCCGCCCGAAAGTCCTTCTCCATGTCTTCTCCAAACTTCTCCCACACCCGCTGCTTTGCCTCGGCCATGGATGAGGCTGCTGCCCTTCGGGCCTGTCGGTACCTTGCAACTGCCTCGGGAGTCCCCCGGGATAACAAATCCCTGAAGGCCTCCTTCTTCAGTCGGACGGCTTCCCTGACCACCGGTGTCCACCAGGAGGTTCGAGGGTTACCGCCCCTTGAGGCACCTAGGACCTTGAGACCACAGCTCCCCACCGCGGCTTCGGCAATAGAGGCTTTGAACACCGACCACTCTGGTTCAATGTCCCCAACCTCCACAGGAATGCCCGAAAAGCTCCGCCGGAGGTGTGAGTTGAAGGCCTCCTGAACTTGGGCCTCCTCCAGATGTTCCCAGTTCACCCGAACTACACGTTTGGGCTTACCAGGTATATCCAGAGGCTTCCCCCGCCACTCGACCCAACTCACCACCAGATGGTGATCAGTTGACAACTCCGCCCCTCTCTTTACCCGAGTGTCCAAAACATACAGCCTCAGGTCCGATGATACGATAACGAAATCGATCATGGACCTTCTGCCTAGGGTGCTCTGGTACCACGTACACTTATGAGCATCCTTATGTTCGAACATGGTGTTTGTTATGGCCAATCCATGACTAGCACAGAAGTCCAGTAACAAACCACCACTCCGATTCAGATCAGGGGGGCCGTTCCTCCCAATCACGCCCCTCCAAGTGTCTCCATCATTGCCCACATGTGCGTTGAAGTCTCCCAGCAAGACTAAGGAGTCCCCTTCAGGAGCCCCATACAGGACTCTTTCCAGGGTCTCCAAGAAGGCCGAATACTCTGAACTGCTGTTGGGTGCATAAGCACACACAACAGTCAGAGTTTTCCCCCCCATAACCCGCAGGCGTAGGGAGGCGACCCTCTCGTCCACTGGGGTAAACTCCAACAACGAAGCACCTAACCGGGGACTTGTGAGTATCCCCACACCCGCCCGGCGCCTCACACCTTGAGCAACTCCGGAGAAGAATAGAGTCCAACCCCTATCCAGAAGTAAGGTTCCAGAGCCGACGCTGTGCGTAGAGGTGAGCCCAACCAGATCCAACTGGTACCGCTCCACCTCCCGCACAAGCTCCGGCTCCTTCCCCCCCAGAGAGGTGACGTTCCACGTCCCCAAAGCCAGCTTCTGCCGCCCGGGTCTGGTCCGTCGAGACCCTCCGCTTTCACTGCCACCCTTCTGGCAGCGCACCCGACCCCATCGATGTTTCCCGTAGGTGGTGGGCCCGCGGGACGGAGAAGCGGAGGTGTTGCCCACGTTGCCTTTTCGGGCTGGGCCCGGCCGGGCTCCGTGGCAAGCCCGGCCACCAGACGCTCGCCGACGAGTCCTCCTTCTGGGCCTGGCTCCAGAAGGGGACCCCGGGCTTCCTCCGGGCCGGGTATCCTCACTTCCTGTGTCGTCTTTCATGAGGTCTTTTGAACAATTCAACATAATCAATATAAATTATTACATTACATTGCATTTAGCTGACGCTTTTATCCAAAGCGACTTACAATAAGTACATTCGACCAACAAAATACAAACTTGAAGAAAACAGAATCATATAAGTACATCAGGTTTCATAGAGCAAAAACATCTCAAGTGCTACTCAACTGGCTTTAGGTAAGCCAGTCCATTAAGTGCTTTGTTAATAGTTCTATTGCTCGAAGTGGAGTCGAAAGAGATGAGTTTTCAGTCTGCGCCGGAAGGTGTGTACGCTATCTGCTGTCCTGATTTCAATGGGGAGCTCATTCCACCATTTTGGAGCCAGGATAGCAAACCCACGTGTTTTAGCTGATGGGAACTTGTGTCCCCTTCGCAGCGAGGGTGTAGCGAGCCGTTTGGTTGATGCAGAGCGGAGTGCACATGCTGGGGTGTACGGTTTAACCATGTCCTGGATGTAGGAAGGGCCAGATCCATTCGCAGCATGGTACGCAAGTACATGCAGGTAGACCAGCCAGGAGGGAGTTGCAGTAGTTTAGGCGTGAGATGATGAGAGCCTGGACCAGAACCTGCGTCGCTTTCTGGGTCAGCTGGGGACGCATCCTCCTGATGTTGTAAAGCGTGTATCTGCAGCAGCGGGTTGTCGCAGCTATGTTTGCAGTGAAGGATAGGTTGTTATCTATAAACACATAACGCTATCAAATAATACTTTCTATCAATATATCTATCTTTACCAAATATAACATATTATGGAGATCACAAAAATACACTGTCAATGTTAATAAACAAAAAACAAGGCAATGTGCCTGCAAGACTGCACTCAGGTAAACAAAACATATTACCCGTGAGCAGCAGCTAACCTGCCTGCGAGCCTTCGCTCAGGTCACATTTACCCAGGTGCGGCTGAAGCCCGCGAAAATGGCATAGATTGTTGCCGACAGTTTAGTATTTTTAAAATACCGTTACTATGTCAAACATGCTCAAAACCTTCTGACACACTCTCCTAAACATCTCCAACATCATATCTAATTCACACAAGTTAACATCGATCATTTTCATTATGTACTGACCTGTAGAAAACAGAAAAGTGGAGCAGCAATAATTATACACAGGATCCGGTTGATCGTCTGGATTGCTTCTGAGGAGGGGGCGGAAGTGTCCCCCCTAAGGTAACCCAGATGTCACCGCTCACCTGCCAAAGGTTCCACCTTGGCGCTACTTACTCGTACTGCTTCTCAAACAGTACAGATAAACCATAAAATTATATGAATGTCACCAAAATAAATACAGATAATGTTCAGTTTCAAATTCACTATTGTTTTGTTTTAAGATTAAAAGTTTTAAAAAATAAAGAAATGTTCAAATAGTAGATGAATATTCAAGAGGTCTTTAAAAACATCACACCATGATCATCAAAAGTTCATAAAATGCTCATGAATATTCCAAAATATTCTGAACTTGCCACAATCATCCAAAATTCATGAAATGCTCATAGTCATGAAAAGTTCATGAAATACTCATGCACACTTTTTGGGGTTTTAATTATAATGTTGTGATTGGCTGGATCATGAAAAGTTCATAAATTGCTCATAAAAGTCTGTCATGAGCAAAACAGGAACTTTATATGAATGAACAATGTTCATAAACATTTCATGAACTGCTTCAACTGCTAAAATGGTTCATGAGCATTTTAAGAATTTTGGTTCATGAACATGACAAGTGAACATATAATGAGTTGTTCATGAATGTTTCATGAGTGCTCATGAACAGCTCATAAAGTCATGAACTCCATCTCGCAGGGGCGGTTGGTCACCCCTGCGCTAGACTTTTTCACTGCCCGTCATTTTGACGGCCAGAATCGTAACATTTCCATCAAAATCCATTATTACCCGTCGGTCTGTACACAACTGTGCTGCGGGGGAACACGCTCGTGAACTGTCAATGGGGGGAGGGGGGGAACGGACATTTGTGAATTGTTAGCGCCGGTGTTATGCTGTGTTATGCATGCCCACTGCACCTCGCGGGAGCGCGCCACAGCGTAAAGCAAAAACTCAGACATTTCAATGA
This sequence comes from Pseudochaenichthys georgianus, assembly GCF_902827115.2. NCBI lineage: Eukaryota > Metazoa > Chordata > Actinopteri > Perciformes > Channichthyidae > Pseudochaenichthys > Pseudochaenichthys georgianus. Next base: position 2,713,942 of record NC_047517.1, read on the forward strand.
TTTGTAGCCTACGGCAAAGTTAGGTTTCAAAACTATATCACTTCCTTTTTGGCGGGCATGCATTACACCAGAGCCTCGCTACGGTCAAGCTTTGGCGCTGTTCTGAGTTTGTTCTAATCCGTCAAAATGACGGACTGCTTTCAGATTTGTCCGTCATTGTTAAAAAAAATCCGTCATAGACGGAAAATATTCGGTTAACGCAACCTCTGCTCCCGATATTCTCCAGGATGCATAAAGCTGACAAAATGTAATGGATGATGACAAAGTAATCCTAAGTGATGAGGCAGAGTGATGTTTTGTTAAAACACTAAAGACCGATCACCGGCGGCCGTCATACTTGCCAACCCTCCCGATTTTCGCGGGAGATTCCCGATTTCATTGCCCTCTCCCGGTTTCCTCCCGGGATCATATTTCTCCCTATTTCTGACAAAATCTGATTTACTCACGACTGTTTCCACTCAGACTTTAATACAGCTACACCATTGTGTGGTTTCCATGGTAGCTTGTCTCTAGTAGCGCGCGCAACTGAGAGGGTCGACAACATCGACAACTCGACCCTCTGCTCACTCCTTTCATGGTACATACAGGTCCAGCCCACACATATGCTCCATCTGGCAAGGCAGTGCACTTAGAACTACAATTAGCATGTTAATGTTAATCTAACAGCTCAGGCGATCCACTAGCACCCCCACCCCCCCCGCGGTGGCCAGACGCTGCAGCAGCTCCCGCAGGAGGGCCTCGCTCAGCCGGCGCTGTAGGGTGGTGGAACTCTCCTGCATAGCTGTGAGACGCTCGAGAGCCTGCCCCAGCGGGCTTTGGGGGTTTTCTCCTTCCGTCATCAAGTCCCACCTCAGCTCACACACAGTTTAAAAAGGCACGGAAGGAGAAGGATCGGGGGAAATTACACGTTTTATTGTCCACAAATAATAACATCCAACTGCAAGGAACACAACAGCTGTGCGGTGTGCCACTCCCTTCAGCATCCGGCACTCTAACCACACCCCGCCGCCACAACTATAGTTTTTTTTGTTATGGCTGCATCCATTCCTTCAGATGGATGAATTCTGCATTTTTTTTCTCTTCCTCAATTATATATAATTGTATTGTTTGGACCTAAGATCGTCTGTGCAGCACATGTTGTATAGTGACTGACTGTGGGCCACTCGGGTTCCTGCTGGAGTTCTGAGACCCTAACATGACCCCCACGCAGTCTTTAGTTATACTTTGTTTGTATTGAGTTATCTCTCTCGCTGTATCCTGTTACCATTTTGGAGCAGTGTGGTTTGTCCACAGGGATTCGGTATCATTTTGCTCCTTCAGAAGGATAGAGGTTGTGTATCTGTGTGTGTGTGTGGGGGGTTATACTGTAGGTAGAAGGAGGTGGGTATGGTTCATATTATCTTACCGGAGGATGTGGATCACTATGTTTGACTCCAGGATGCATAAAGCTGACAAAATGTAATGGATAATGACAAAGTAATCCTAAGTGATGAGGAAGGGTGATGAGTAAGGATCGATGGGCAACAACTCCACGATCAGACAGATTCTGTTAAAGACATTACAATGCTGAAGACATTCAGAAACAATTAAAGCACTTTTGGATTTAGATTATCTATTCCTTTAGCACACTATCCTACAATTGTATCACTGAAGTCATTGGTAGTCTGATAGTTTGACTTTGACCAGCGTTTGGACAGGCCTTTATGTCGTACAGGTGATCCAGCTGTGCAGCTGTCAGGACAGATCACCAGGACTTCAGGACAATTTATGTTTCAGGTGTTTGGACAACAACAAAAACAAAACTTAAAACATAATAATGGAAACAACACATATTTCTGTTGTGATTCATTAGTATGCTTATTAATTATTATGTGAAAGAATCCATAGAATAAATGAAAATCAATCTCCAACAAGCATGTCCAGTGTCAGTGTGTCAATTAATTTTTTATCCTGGACATTTAACAAAAAAAACATCTTTGCTGTTTGAGACAGGCAGCTTTGGGCAAAGTTGCTGTCTCGTTGTGAATAAAGGTGTATGCCAAGGTGGCATTCTGTCCTCTATTTGTTCAATATACAGGGATGACCTGAACTATGACATGGGTGAAGCTAGGGATGCATATCGTTGACTTTTTTACGATACCGATACCGATACCACTGAACGATACCGATACTCAACCGATACATATCGTGATACTTTGAAACTGTATCATCCCACAATTACTCCCATGAAGCGCCTTACGATATAGTTAACATGTCAAATGAATATTAAATTCAATTGTGGGACTTCTTGGACCTTTTAGTACTGAACAAACAATGAAAAATACATAAAAAATATGAAGGAAACCGATTATGGAATATCATCAGGTGTGCCGCGTAAATAGCACATATTGTCAATGCAAACAAACCGTTATAGCACCGTTATAATTAATGTTAAACCTGAGATTCGACTAGAGAACAAATACATAATAGAATAATGGTCATGAGATCTCGGCATTGCACAAACAAACAAATCTCATATTTTAAATCAACATTTACCTTCACTGGTAAGAGAAAACAAATCCCATCAGTTCATTTGTGGGACTTTTACCTTTCTAGTATTGAAAAAACAATGAAAAATACATAAAATATGAAGAAAAACGATTATGCAATCTAATTTATAACACCACCATCACGGGGCCACGGACTCACTTTTTTTTTTTTTTTTCAAAGTATCGAAACCGGATCTGATTTCGGTACGGTATACCGTATCCACCAGTAACCGGTATTTCGGTAATACCGTATACCGGTATGCATCCCTAGGTGAAGCACATGATAGCAAGTTGGAAAAGTTACGAACCATCTGATGAATCATCTGGTGATCAGAGTCCCTGCAGTACTGGGCTGCAGCATCCGCTGCGTCTCACAGTATGGAACTTTAATTTAATATTAAATAAGATATATTGTTGTAAATATTATACATATACGGCACACATTTCGCAGAAACAGGAAAAGTGTGTGGCAATGTTCATTATTCCTTCCAATCAGGCAATGAGTTTGTTGCCTCAGGTTCCAGACGGCACAGAGCCAGCCAATCTGTTTCCGTTCCAGCACCTCTCATCAACAGTCTGATGTGTCGCTAGATCAGAGAACATCACCTGAACTTTACCAGCCCAATAAAGAGCTGATCTATGTCTCTCTTTGTCTCCTGGCATTTAACCTCTTCATAATCACTTTAATGTGCTACAAAGTAACGCGTTACTGTAATCAGATTACATTTGTCTGTAATGCAGTAATTGAACGCGTTATTGTTAAAAACAGCAATAATCAGAAGCATTGAAATGATCTTGTTACTTGATCTTCAACTATCTGCAGAACGGGAAGATAGAAAAATATTTTCATGAACCTGACGGGATGTAACTTTAGCTCGTGAGTTCATAAATCACATGGATATCATGTGATGTATGGTGCATCGCAGGTGATGTTAGAGAATAATCCAAAAGTAATGTAACTAGTTACTTTCAGCAGTGAATAATTTAGCAAGGCATTTCTTTTTTTAAACTAACTCGTAATGTGTAATGTATTAGGAACAAATGAATATATTTAATAATAACATAACTGAATAAGTCTCTATGATCAGATTAAAACTCAACCTTTGAGTGAAAATGCTCTCCTATCACTTATGTCAGTAAAAGTGTTTATCTGTGAATTCCAGGAAGAATCAAGGTACTTGTGGCTTGTTTACTTCACTTTGAGCTTCTCTCCATCGCTAATGGCTCAGGACTGATTACAACCACATGCTCTCTGACTTCCAAATGATTCAGTCCTAGAGAACAGCCTTTGTTGTGTATTGTTTCACGTTGCACCTATTATCCATCCACACAGAACGCCATTGATGGAAGTCTGCTTCCTTTGTCATGCTCTCAGCAAAGGTCAGAGATGACCCAGAGGAGAGCGTACAGGCAGAGCTCAATGGGCAGGTGGTTTGAAGAAAGGGACATTTGGTGAATGAAGGTTTTTTCCTCTTCCCCCCCCCCAGTCCTTCCTCCTCTGCAGAGCTGCATTTAAACCCTCGAGGGTACACGTCTCTATGACCTTTTTAAATCCAGCTTCCTGTTCCTGCACTTGAGATTTTTCTCTGTGGTTCGATGAGATAGCGCACACACACACACACACTTTTGGAGCATTTGGTCTTGTAATTTGTTCCGATAGCTGCCAGATGAGCCGACAGGGCCCTGCTCTGACTGACAGACGGATAGACCTGCTCCCCAAGCCACACTACTTTAGCGTGGACAGGAAGTAGATTGGTCTGCCAGAAGAACAATAATTGAGGCTGTTCTCCCAAGAATACTTTTGGGATTTCTCCAAAAAGATCTGCACTTCCTTTGTCTACAGTTTCCCTGACCTATTGCCTTCAGTCCAGTGTGGGGGGGAAATGCTGTCTGAGAAAGGACAGATGCTGAGAGTCAGTGAAAGGTTAGGCAGTGTTAGGATTTCTTAAACCCCGAGACCAGGATAAACTGAAAAGAGTCCAAGGAAGCTTATAAAAGTTAACAGCATTTAATTAAACAAAATAGTGCGATGATATACAAATGAGATTCTGCTTGGAGGTGCTCTCCCCATTCTCTTGTTGCCTGGCCCGTGGGGTAGAGTGGAAGAGAGCGAATCTTGGCCTGCTCTTCCTGTTGTCATCTGTGGTCTTCTCCTATTGGCTGGCGTCGACATGGGCGTGTCCAATGCAAATCCTATCGGTTTTATCTTTGATTTTATAATATTCTAATGTCTGTGGTTATTTAAACATTCCCTAATAACACTATTGCCGCGTCAATAAGTGAGAGTTAAAGACAGTGTTTTTAGTGTGCAACACTATGTGTCATTTAACCTTGAATTTACTGTTCAAAACGTAGTCTTTAGCCACATGCTAATGCTAACCTAAAACTGAAGCTAAAATATTTACTCCCAGGAAGTCGTTGTGTGAACTTCCGGTTTTTCCGAATACAACAGTTTTAAATTAAAATAGTGTATTTAATTTAAATTACCCCATATGAACATTGATTTTATTTCTTACAGCAGTGACATTGAAGTTGGGATGAAAGGTACGAGTCATATCATTTTGACTTTTCAAAAATAAGCTGCTAAATGCATCTTAACTCATTTTCAATTTTAAGGAACCTGCTGAAACTGAATACATTATTTATCTTTCAAATTAATCACATTTCGGAGGTGCTAAGTGCTAAGGGTGTAGCACGTGTCAGAAGTGGTGAAACATCTGTGAGTTTGGGTGGCAAAAAAATGCTCTAGCACCCGTACACATAATGAGACAGTCATCCTTGTGGTAAGTTTCAACTTGCAAATTGGGTAGGCAGATTTAAAATGTGGAGACGAAGGAGAAAAGGGAAACACCATTACCATGCAGTATTAGCTGTGCCTACCAGTTGTTAATATACTATCATTATGTAAGGATTTGAAGAAGTATTTGTGAAGATAAATGTTTTGTTAAAGATACTCACACATCACAACACGTAGTCCACTACTTGGAATAGGTAACAATACTGCCTGATTTTGCTTTTTGGTTTACATTTAGGCTGCTTTCATTCATCTTTATTTTTAATATCTCCTTTTTTCATTGCAGTAGGTGGACACTTGTTAAAAAAACAGTGAATGTTTTTAATTCATGTATAAAGTACGACAGTATTTGTAAACCTAGACCTAGCCTACAATTTAATCTGGAATATCTAGGTTTGTATACCTGTGCATTTTCTGGTTTTCTTCTTTTCAACAGTTCATATATTTATTTATTATTGTCTTTATTTGCATTTTAAAAGTTACGGAAAATAATAATGTCATGGTGAGATCATCGTAAAGTGTGCCACACAGTTTGAGAACTTTGCTTAGAATTATTTTGTTGAACTCAAAGTTGGTGTGTAAAATGTAAAACCCTTCTGGTTATAAGTTGTTAGGCTGTTGAGTTTGAATGGAGTGACATTGTGGGTTCAGCATTAAAACTGGAAGTCGTTTTAACTCAAACGAACATCGTCCAGTCAGCCCCAAATAACTAAAATTCTGGCAACAGGAAGTTACAGATGCTGTACTTTTACAGCATCCTCGACTGATATCCCACCAGTTCCCCCGACATACAGGACCAGCACGGGCTAGATCATCATGACCTGCAGCTCATATCTTCCATCACAAACTGAAAACCCATCTGTTTCGATTGTTCCTCATTCAAAAAAATAAAAAGATGAAAAAAAGCACTTTAAAAAGGTTAATTTAGGCCTTGAAACTTATCCTTAGTTTGAATCTCTAGGGTTTTACACTTGTTGTAAGCCGCTTTGGATACAAGCGTCAGCCAAATTAAGTGTAATGTAAATATGAATAAATTGTCCATATTTTCTGGTATTTTTTATAATCAATGTTTTCTCAACTGTTTTGAAATATAGTTTCAACCTTGAATATATGTAAGATGAAATATGTCGGATAACTAGATTGTTGCATAACAGAAGAACCCTAACCTATGATACAACTAGGGAAATAACTATAGAAATATCTGAGGTTACCTTATCATCCAAAACCAGGCATTAAGCTGCAATTGTTATTTGCTTGTCCCCAATTGCTTTGCGCAGGCGTTGTGCCACAGAATGAACACTTCCTGTCTGTCTCATCAGCCTCTTCAGTCAGGATCAGTCTGTCCAACCTTGCACATGTTGTTTTGAGGTCTCAATTAAAAAGCATTAAATGATGCATATCTGATTCTCCCCCTGATAGATGGCTGTGCTGCAGTCCCTGTGTCAGTGATGATCATGTGACCTCTGACCATGACCAGGAAACAATTTGTTAGGCTTAAGGAGGCCTGTAGAAAATCAGAGGCCCTCGAGTCAACAGTTCACATATTTCCACTTAGTTGTATCTGAAGGGTGGAGACCTATGGCTGCCCCCCCCCCTTTACTCAGTGACAGAGTCAAACACTGTCTTTTACTGCGTCCACTGAAACTGAACTACATTTTTTATTTAACACCTTTCATACAATCATGCCGGCCAAAGAAATAAATACAATAAAGAAAATATGCATAATTTTTCAAAAATGTTCAAATACATACAAGTCACTAGAATAAATAAGCAAAATATTGAAAAATATAATCAACCCAAATATTCCAAGAGCTGTGGAGACACCTTAAAGGGGAACTATTATGCAACATGCATACATATGAGTCCCCGGTGTGTCAGGGAAATCACAAAGTGTCAGAAAACAAAACCCTCTCTCTTTTCCTCCGTACCTATATCTAAAAAAAAGAAAAAAGGGGGGTGCTAACAAGCAGATCCAGAATTTTCGCTCCTATAACGTCATTGGCGACATCCGACCGACGTGACACGTCCCAACCTATCGTCTCTGTATAGAGTCGCAGCTGTGTGTCTGTGTATTCAGCAGGATGTCTGCTAGAGGCTTAGAGTAAAGTTGTTATATTATATATATATATGTATATATATATTAGGGCTGTCAAGTTAACGCGTTGATAATTCTTATAACAGATGATACAAATGTTTGTGTCAGTAAATGTGTGGCGGGGGTGTTTGTGAAAACAACGCTGTAATGTAAACAACGCTGCTGTAAGACGGACATCGCTTCACGTGACGCTCCGGAGGAAAGGACGTCCCATTGCTCTTAAAAATCATTTCCCTGCTTCTCGTGGTTTCCTTGCGTCCCTCCATGCTTCCCTGGTGGGAGGGACTAGACGCAGGGAAACGATGCAAGTGAGGGAAGCAAGGATTTCATTTAACCGACCTGAGACGGGGCCATACAGAACTTTTAAGGGCATGGAGAAAAAAAAGATGAACAGAGACACCGACCATGTGGTCACTTTCCATGTCAACACGAACATGAAAGATGTATTTGTTCCTGCACTGACAGCACAGCAGAGGGGGGCAGAGGTCGCTAAAAACACCACGACCATTGTGCCTAAACAGGCAAATATGAACCATGCCATCGTTTTAAATGAGACAATTACAATCAGAATATGAACAAAACAATTACAAGAACAATTCAATTGACCTGCTGTAGGCTAGCCTGAACGCTGATCTCTGCATCGTCGTGCACCCTCGGACAAATCCGTTACTCATCTTAGCTTTTCTACAGATGTCGCAGATCATTTTACCATCTTCCCTCCTTAGCCACTTAAACTCTTGCTCCCACTGAACCCGGTACTCCCGCTTGAACTCCTTGCCACTTGCTTGCCCCTCTGCTGCTGGCTGAACGTTGTCAGTTTTAGTCTTACTGGCTTGTCCTTCTTCCTCCACCGCATAAATCCCTCTTTTTTCACCTCGTTTATCCACACCATCACAATTACTGGGTTTATTAAAAAAGCTTCGGACGATCAGCTGCTGTGACATTTTGCGATTGCTAAAGCCGGTTAAACAACGAGGTAAACAACAGGGTCAAAAACAAGACTAGACAATAGCTACTTAATATGCACACACTCGCCACCAGGGGTGTGAATGACTAAATAATAGTTACAGACTACAGTAGAGTACAGTAGATCGCCCTCAGTCTACCTGGCCACTAAGGATGTAATATAATGTGGGCCGCTGGTGGACATTTTGGCGCTGTTCCGAGTTGTGTTCTAATCTGTCAAAATGACGGACTGCTTTCAGATTTTTCCGGCATTGTTAGAAAAAATCCGTCATTGACGGAAAATATTCGGTTAACGCGACCTCTGATTGGCGCTGCTCTTGTGCTTTGGTTTCCTGTACATTTTGCTGTATGATGTCCTTTTGTTGTTCTGTTGTTTATGTTTGGATGTCTTGTTGTGGAACCTACTGCTGCAGGTCTCCCTTGAAAAAGAGATCATTGATTTCAATAGGATTTTACCTGGATAAATAAAGGTTTTGAATTGAATTGAATTGTACGTTATAAATGCTAGCTATTACATTTTTTATAATGCTGCCGAACTTGCTGCTGCTAGCTACAGTACAGTATGGGTTGATTAAACGGTATACATATTGAACTGCCCGATTATTCCCCCTATTACTCGTTTTATGAAGGAGATGTCCGGTCACCAAGGCGCATGATGTGTGTGTGTGCACCGGAACGAACAACACTATCATAATATCTTCTGAAAACAAATGCCAGGGTCACACACACACCCCCTGGCGACCGGACATCTCCTTCACAATGCACCTTCTCCTTGTTTTCCCAGCATTCACTGGATTATCCGTAAATCATACAAACAAAACCAAAACGTTGATTTATCTGTTTTCCCGTTTTGGTTTAAAAACCGAATAACGTCGTTTTTTTGGTTTTCCGTTTTTCCGAAAACGTTGTTAATATGTTTTGGATGCATATTGTTCTAGTATTTGTTCAGGCTGTTACATACAATTAGTCTCTGTTGCTACCTGCTGATGAGTAAATATTAAAATCAGTTAAAATTGACTTTCTTTTAATGTATCTGCCGGTCCTCGGCACAATAAAGGTTGGGAACCCCTGCTCTAGTGCACCCAACTTCTTGATTGTGCCCTCCAGATATTTTCTGACCTCTTCAGGTGGGCTGGTTCCTCTGTTGGCTCCAGGACCGTAGCTGAAGAAATTCTCCTCTCCAGAATCACTGGAGGCAGGAGCAGCAGCTGTTGTGTTCACGGCTGGTTCCATGTTAAACGCCTCAGCCACCAGCATTCTGCGGACATCTTCCTTTTCCTCTTCAGGCAGCCACCACAAACAAAACTGAGGGCTTGATGCTGTCGCCAATTTAGCCTTGCGACTTGAAAACCACTTCTGGAAGCGGGAATCGATTGCTTTGATAACAGTGTCAATGACTTCTGAGAAGAAGCGCACATGAGTTCTCATTCATAACACTCCGTTCGATGTCTCACTATGGGATGCGCCTCAACATGTATGCATACAGAAGCATCAATCTCATTACGCCAATCCTGATTGGCTGGTGATCTTGACGTCAACGTCAGGGAATCCATCCACCCTTGCGCTACGACGCAGCGTCATTCAAACACCTCTTCTCGCTTCAGAGCACATCTCGTTTTATCAGTAACCGGGCTAGCTTAACGGTCCACAGACTGAACCCAAAGCTAACAGACGGTTGACGGGCGCTTGCCGGTTACTTTTTTGCTTTGCAAGAAGACTGAGCAATATTAACACACCAGTTAATATTGTAATCTGCCTCGCCATTTCTTTCTGTCGAAATAACGGTACGGTTTGATTTTTTCTTCAAGCTAGTAACATACCTGTTGCTAGTTTTTTCTTCCCTCCACCACGGTAAAGAGGACGTTCTCTTTTCTCTCACACCAGAGGAGACAGAGATAAAAAAAAAAAGGTATTAACACACCAGTTAATATTCTTTAAAGAATAAAATCTACACCGTGGCCTTTTTTCCTTTCGGACTAACAGCAAGGTTGGATTTTTTTCTCAGTAACGAACCTGTTACTAGCGTGTCCACTCCACGCCGACACTCCGGCGATCGAAGATGGACCCTTCTCTCCCTCACACCAGAGGAGTCAGGGACTCGGAGGCTCGGCTATGCGGCTGCGGGTTTAAGATTTCAGGCACAGACTCACACCAGGTCTGCTCGTCCTGCCTCGGGCTGGAACACGCCCGGGAGGCTATCGATAACCCCGGCTCATGCGGGCATTGTACCCGCTTCACCATTAAGAGCCTCCGCCGACGGTTAGCACGCCAAGCTAGCTTGTCGGGACAGGACCCCCTCATGTCCGCTGATTCGACGGCCGGCAATCAAGACATGGTGGCGTCCGCCGCAGAGATTGAGCCCCGTGCTGTGTCAGACTGGGGCTCAACAACAGCGACAGTCGCTGAACCGGAGCCCCACGCCGTTTCAGGCTGGGACCCGGCGGCGGCAAGAGCCGCGAGAGCAGAGCCCCGCGCTGTGTCAAGCTGGGGCTCCCAATTGGACCTCACCATGGTTCCACCCGCGGAGGATGTCCTGGAGTTGGACTATATGGAGGATGAAGAGGATGCCTCTGAGTTCCTCCTGTCTGACTCGGATGAGGATGACATCTTCGTTTCATCGACTCAGGCTGCAAAGCCGGGAGCGATGTCCGCTCCCCCGGGCGAGAGCACACCAGCTTCGCCCGTCCTAAGCATGGACTTGCAGGCCGTGTGTCAATGTGCTGCGTCCAGGCTGGACATCCCATGGCCTGAAGTAGCCAAGGAGACCTCCAGATCTCGCTACGAGGGGAAGAACTTGCCGAAGAGGCAGCTCCTTCCAGTCTTTCCGGAGATGCTGGACGAGGTGTCGGTCTCGTGGAGAGACCGTCCCTTTAGCAACAAGGCCCCAATCCAGGGTGCCTCCTCCCTGGACTGTGACGGTATGGAGAGGCTCGGCCTGCTCCGCATGCCGCCCATGGAACCGCTGGTGGCAGCCCACCTCCAACCGAGGCTGGCTTCGACACCGAGCAGGAACCCCATGCTACCGGCAAAGGCAGACCGGTTCCAGTCAGCGCTGACCGAACGGACCTATAAAGCCACAGCTTTGTCCGCCAGGGCACTCAACCTCTTCTCGCTGCTGACCGCCTACCAGGCGGAGCTCTGCGAAGACATGTCGAGCAAACCTGAGCCTGCTGTGTGGGACGAGATCGCAGCGATCACGGACATTTGCCTCCGTGTGCAGCGCTGTGCATTCCAAGCCACGGGCAAAGCACTGGGAATGATGGTGGTACAGGAGAGTGCCAGGTGGCTCAACCTGACGAACCTTCCAGACCGGGAAAAAGAGGATATTCTGGACTTGCCTATTGTTCCCGAGGGCATATTTGGCTCCGCTCTAGCTTCAATGCAGCTGAGATGCGAGTCAAAAAGGAAGTGAGACGAGGCTCTCCAGCTCTGTCTCCCCAGAAGGGTCCAGCCGCCACCTCCAATGGTCCCGCGGCAGGCCTTCCCTCAAGCTGTCTCACGTCCTGCCCGGTTCAAAATACCGAAGCAGCAGAGACCGCAGCCCGTCCCGGGTCCCCAACCCAGGCACGAGGCAAGAGGGAGCTGGCCAAGAACATCTCCGGTTCTGGCAGCTGCCGCTAAGGCTTAGCCGACCCAGGTTCTCAGCCACCAGGCGAGGAAGAAGAAGCGGGCGGCCTGACAGCCTCCTCTCCTCTCCTCGATGAAGGAGCTGGAAGTTCCCTGTTCCCCAGCTCCAGAGCACGTTCCATTGTTGGATTCTCATGTGTTTTCGGGGTGCCACCATGCCCCCATTTTCCCGCCGCCTCGAGAGATGCCAGAACATCATCCTCAAGTTCGCGCCACCAGGGAAATGGACTTAACATCGAACACAGCAAGTTCCGCTGCCTGTTTAAGTCACACAAACACATGTCATCATTGTTGTTTCAAAATAAATCATTTTCCACTGTCGTTTCTAGGCTAGAAGCCAAGTGTGGCCCGCGCAGTGCTGGGTCCCGTGTTGAGACAGAGATTGGCGTAATGAGATTGATGCTTCTGTTTGCTTACGCGTTGAGGCGCATCCCATAGTGAGACATCTCACTTCATGTTACTCTGATTACTGGGGTTATGTAACCTATAGGTTTCTTGTCAGCCTGTTCTTCAAGCTCTGCAATGTTGGAATTACAAGTCCAAGAAAGCACTTTTTTTCCCCTTGAAGAAGGGCAAGGGCACACGCAAGTGGCTTGAGTACTTCTGCATATTCATTCAGGAAAGCCAACTCATTTGCTAGAAGCTTTGGAACTGCAAGGCGCTCACAAACCTCTGCCAGTTGTGCATCTGTAAGTCACACAATCTTCTGAACTACATTGTATTCCGATTTCTACCGTGTCACACAGGGAATGATGAATTTAATTTTCCCAATCTCCTCCACTGCTTCTGCCGCCAAAGGTGATCTGTAAACCTTATTCCAGATTGCAGAACACTTAGCCATGGTACTGTAGAAGAGTTTGCGTGTTGCCCCCTGTGACACAGCCCGCTCCAGATCTTTAGAGGCAATGAGGTTTAACGTGTGTGATGCACAGCGCTGGTGTGGAGGCAGACAAAACTGGAGTCCCTCATCCTCACCTTCCCCATCAAGAATGGCACCGACATCCTCAAACTCAGCATCTTCATTGTCATCTTGACCGCCTTCTTCAACCTCCTCCCTCTGTCCGAATTCTCTGAAGGCCTTCACAAAGTTACTGCCATTTTTCTTTCAATATTAAACATCTCATGAATTTGTTGGATTTTTTCTGCAATGACGTCATATGTGTGACGGCCCCTTATTCTGGCACATGCAAGTGCTACTGACTTTCTCTCCAGATCTTGCCCCTCTATCCAATGACATGTCATGCGGAAAAAGCTCCGATTGTGTGCTGTCCAGATGTCAGCAGTTGTGCACACATATGATACCGTCTGGAGCTTTTCTGTCAGCTTTTCCTTCATGGCAAGGAATCCATCTTCAATTCTTCTCATCAGGCTTTTTCGGTACATGACCGTGTTCCCTCCACTTATACCCTCAATCAGGTTCCGAAAGTCAGGTTGTTCCAAGAGGGAAAAGGACTGCACATCTTGGATGATGAAATTGAAAATGAGAGCATTCACTTTGCTCTGTGTGGTTTGATTCATGAATGTGTCCAGTCTTGGTTGTTTAGGTTGTGTTCTCCGTTCTTGATCGTCTGAGGTCCTTTTGGATGGAACCAGCATGTTATTCTCTGTAACAAACAATACATTTAAACATTTGTGACCTGCTCCATCGAAATCAGTCGCATTGACCCGAAGACAAAAAATGTTATGCAAATCCACGTTTATTTTTAAATGAGCCGTTGCGACTTCCGACTAATTTCGATAGAGGGGGTCACATCTTACATACTAGATTGCCTATCCAGCCAAATACCACTACTTCTGAAAAACACAAATAATACTAATATAGGCTACTAATGTCTATGTACACCATTTTATTTCCATGCCAATTCAATTGAAATGTTTTCCCATTTATCTTAGATTATTTTTACATTCAACACTTAACAAATATTACATAGACTGGAAACCAGACGAATGTGAGAGCCTTTAATTTGCTCTTTCACATTAGTCTGGCCCCACTCCATATGAGTGTTTCCCCGACTCAAACTGCAAGGAATCTGGGTGTGACCCTAGATAACAACATGTCCTTCACTGCAAACATCGCTGCTACAACCCGCTGCTGCAGATACACGCTTTACAACATCAGGAGGATGCGTCCCCAGCTGACCCAGAAAGCGACGTAGGTTCTGGTCCAGGCTCTCGTCATCTCACGCCTAGACTACTGCAGCTCCATCCTGGCTGATCTACCTGCATGTGCCATCCGACCTCTGCAGCTCATCCAGAATGCAGCGGCTCGTCTGGTCTTCAACCTTCCTAAATTCTCCCACACCACGCCACTCCTCCGCTGCCTTCACTGGCTTCCGATAACTACTAGAATCCACTTCAAGACAATGGTACTTGCGTACCATGCTGCGAATGGATCTGGCCCTTCCTACATCCAGGACATGGTTAAACCGTACACCCCAGCACGTGCACTCCGCTCTCCATCAACCAAACGGCTCGCTGCACCATCGCTGCGAGGGGGACCCAAGTTCCCATCAGCAGAAACACGTGGGTTTGCTATCCTGGCTCCAAAATGGTGGAATGAGCTCCCCATTGAAATCAGGACAGCAGATAGCTTACACACCTTCCGGCGCAGACTGAAAACTCATCTCTTTCAACTCCACTTCGAGCGATAGAACTATTAACAAAGCACTTATATACTAACAAAGGACTGGCTTATCGAAAGCCAGTTGAGTAGCACTTGAAATGTTTTGGCTCTATGAAGCCTGATGTACTTATATGATTCTGTTTTCTTCAAGTTTGTATTTTGTTGGTCGAACGCACTTATTGTAAGTCGCTTTGGATAAAAGCGTCAGCTAAATGCAATGTAATGTAATGTAATGTAATGAATGATATGAAGTCCGTTATCCCAACTTATTTTTTTTCGAGATAATTACCGGGCGCCAAGGAGGAAGTGAAGTGGAGCACACAGGAGGCAACCATTTCATTGCAGACTGTTATGTTTATGTGGGGAAATTACACTGCATACATTATGAGATATATATCGAACTCGGACTTCATTTTAAGGACATTTCGGCCAGGGGTGTAGAGCTCTTTGTTTAGATTGGCAAAACAGGAGGGTATGTGAACCAGTCTGCCTTGATCTATGAATTGATGTTAGTGACACTCACAGTATCCCCTGCCCACAGCTGGTTTATAGAAGGAAAACCATTCACTTGAAATCTCTGCAGCACCAGGAGGCAGCGGGAGGGTTAACTCAGCCTCTGAGAAGAGGAGCACCAGCACGCACCGCCTTTCACGCACCGCCTTCACTGTGTTTACCTTCAGAATCATTAAAAAGGCTAAAGAGCGACCGCAAGCTGATATGTTTTAACCACACACACCTCTACACTCACACACACCGCCCGATTATTCCTCCTATTATTAGTTTTATAAAAGGAGATCTCCGGTCACCAAGGTGCATGATGTGTGTGTGTGTGTGTGTGTGTGTTCATTGTGTTTATTTCCCTTTTATAAAACAGTAAGGTAACTTTCTCGAAGTCGGGATAACAGACTTCATATAATTTCAACAATAAAGAGAGCAAAAAAAGCAAACATTGACTTACCTCCAAGTGCTTTTTAAGATTAGACATGGAGTCCTTTGATGCAGACAGTGTATTGATGGTTGGAAGACACAAGGTACACTGGACCGTCATATTCTTCCCATGGTCTTGTTTAAATTCGAAGTGGTGTTGATAACGTCACGATTTCAACGCAGACTTTTCTTCCTCCATGTTTCGTTGTTATTGTTTCACTGAGCGGACGCACACACATTTTTTTCAAACGCTCCCTTTTTTGGTCCATCTACGGTGGTACTAGGTTTTGTACACTGTGATGATTCGGCTGTACCTTTAGTAATGAATATTAAATGTTGTGATGAAACCTTTCCACCAATAATTCCAATATGTTTGAGTTATCTAAACTAACCCTAACAAACGAGATCTCGACGCTGGTTAATATCAACTCGGTAAATCAAGCCAGGGCTTCTCTCACCAGCTGAGACCGCGTTCACGTGAAAGGGGTGGGGTTAGCAACATTTGACCAATCACAAACAGGGACAAGTGTACTGACAGCTCAGCGTCGTACTTCATTAATGAAAAGTAAACTAATATTAGACAAATATGAACTTTAAACATCCATGATGACTTAAACATATAATCCAGGATACAAGCCACCTGCAAGGTGAATACAGAACAACTGGTTAAAAAATAAATAAACTACCGAGTGTTTGAATACGTACCAGTTTTATGATATCACTGCCCCATCTAAGACACGAGTGGATCTGACTTTAATTACATTTGAGTTGAGTGTTTCGTCAACCTAATGTGTTGCGTAAAACAATGCTTCTGCATACAGTATGTGACACTGTGAGTGTTGTACGGCCAGATACGGCTCAGCTGACTCAGATAATGAGATAATATAGGCTATATTATGATATTATATGATCGATGATCTGATTGAATGTGATATGAATGATAAGTGCGACACGTCGGCGTCTTCTCTGCATACAGCAGTTTAAACTGTATTTCCTTTATCCTGTAATATGACTTGATATATTTAAACTCCGCACACTGAGCTCTGATTGGTCAGCAGGCGGTGCTTTCACTCAGTTGATCTCTTTTCTATAGACGCCGGAGGTGGGAAGCGTCAGGTAAAAAAAAGTGATCCATCGGGACGTTTCATGTAAATGTAGACCTGTGGCACCACCCAGTGTGCAACAGATTTTCTCTTTATAATAGGCCTATGTCTGTGCTGTTGCTATTAATGCACGGATCAGCATTTATTGTCATTCTAGACGGCTCCTTCTCATTCGCACCACACATACAAAACATCACCCGCACCGCCTTCTTTCATCTTCGGAACATCTCCAGACTCCGCTCATCTCTGTCCCAACCCTGCACTGAAATCCTGGTCCACTCATTCGTCACATCCCGGATTGATTACTGCAATGCACTTCTGACTGGCCTTCCCATCAAGCTCCTCAATAGACTGCAAATAATCCAGAACTCTGCTGCCCGGGTCATCACCCGCACCAACTCATCCGACCACATCACCCCCATTCTCACTCAGCTACACTGGCTTCCTGTACGCTACCGTATTGAATACAAAAACATTCTGCTCATATACAAAGCTTTACATAACCTTGCCCCCATCTACATGTCTGACCTCCTTCAGGAGTACACCCCCTCCCGCACCCTCCGCTCTTCGTCTGTAGGACTTCTCACCGTCCCAAGCTATCGCCTCAAAACCATGGGTGCTCGAGCTTTCAGCTGCTCGGCTCCCAGACTCTGGAACACCCTGCCACGACGCATCCGACAGTCTGATTCCATAACAACATTCAAAACCCAACTCAACACCCACCTGTTCAAACTGGCATTTTCTCTATAATCTGTACCCTGTGTCCTTTTGTGTCCTTTTGTAGTCAATTTCCTGTTGTTTGTCTTGTTTTACCCCGGCTGATACTTCACTAAATCCACTGTTTTAATTTGTAAGATAACGAACAAGTAAATGAAAACAGAATGAGGCGGATATGTGTGTGTGTGTGTGTGTGTGTGTGTGTGTGTGTGTGTGTGTGTGTGTGTGTGTGTGTGTGTGTGTGTGTGTGTGTGTGTGTGTGTGTGTGTGTGTGTGTGTGTGTGTGTGTGTGTGTGTGTGTGTGTGTGTGTGTGTGATTAAAATAGCCCAATTGCTTTTACAATAAATAAACATTGAATGTGTTTAATTGAATAGTAAAGGGGTTTAACGTTAGTGGCAGGTTGTGTGTGAGAGAGAATACATAAATAAGACAGCCCAATATTTATTTTTTCCCGCAATTTCACCGCATAAAATCACATAAAACCCCGCATGTTTGATCGCATAATCAAGGATTTTAGCCCGCATAATCAAGGATTTAAGCCCGCATAATCAAGGATTTTTGCCCGCGTTTTTCTGGAGGGTCTAATACATATATGCATAAAAATGTATGCACGCAAGAGGTTCGAAGCTCTTTCCGGAAAAAGACTCACAGATTACCGCTTTGCAGTCTGTGATTTCTATGACGTGACGGAGTCCTTGGCCAAGTGAATATATATACTGTATATTTGCTTTCTCATAATAAATAGTTAAACTTAGAAGTCGTCTGTCTTTCCTGGAATTTTGAACACAACACAACCCATCCCTGTATATATAATACAGATAATGGCACTGTTCTAGCGGTAAACACTTAAAGGTGGGGTAGGTCATTTTGGAGAAACCAGCTCGAGTGGAAGACACTACACTACCCAGAATCCCCAGCTATCGTTTAGGACTACACCATGTGCTCTGTTTGACAAACCCAGTTTTTTTTCACCATTCATTCCAGTGGCTGGAGTCTATAGGCGCGTTCACACCGCAGTACTTTTCCCACTTTAGTTCCGATATAGTTCCGAAATAGAGCCGGAACTAAAATTAGTTCATGAGAACCTTTTCACCCCCTTTTCCGTCCCTGCTAGAGAGCAGGGACTTTCGTGGGAGAAAAAGGTTCCTATGTCTGATTGGCTGGGCGGATTGCAAACCACGCATTAGCATTATTAGCATTAGCATTAGCCCAGCGCAGAAACGCAGAGAGACTAACTTATGGCAACACAACATAAAACATGGGAGCGGTGGAGATGAGGAGGTGTCGGCGTTCTGGAGATTTACTCGGAATGTTTCAGTAGAAGCTGCTGGGAGTCCCAGCAGCTTCTACTGAAGCCAGTCCCCAACTCCGGGGACTTCCGGCCGGAGATTTTGGGCGGCAGTATACGCCGTGAAGTGTTTTGCTGCCTGACAGTAAACCCAAAGCAGAAGAAGAAGAAGTGACGTCAGCAGCTTAATTTGCCTAATCCTCCCCCAGGGACTTATTCCGGTGTGAACGTGATCTGTACTTAGTTCTTGAGAACTAAAGAGTTCTCATGAACTAAGTTCTCATGAACCTGTGTGGGGAAAGTACTGTGGTGTGAATGTGCCTATTGTCACGTGATCTTCAAATTTCTCCCTGCAGAAAAAAAAAACATGGCCGAACTTCGTTTTATTCTCGGTGGAAAATGCCTATTTTACAGTTAGTTTGGCCATTAAAATGCGTTTTGATGTCATTTGATGCGAGAAATATGAGTTGTTATTTCAGATTATGTGTGCAGTGGATGTACATGATCTTTAGTTTGCTAGTTATTACGAAGATTACTTCAGGAAATTGCGTCCATAGAACGTTTTTATTGTTACCAAGGTTGTTGCTAGGGACGCTGCTATCGATATTATTTATGTTATGTTGTGTAACTGTTTAATGGTGTTATCTTTATTGCTACCCCCTTCCCCGTCAATGTATAGTGTTGGTCCACAGCGCAAATGTATTAGTTTAACAAAATCCGCATCTAAAGAAACATTATTTTCCCCTATGCAATTCCAGTCTCACATCTCACAGCACATCGTCATTAACAAATACCGGAAACAGACCGAAAACATTTTTAAAAAATAAAATAATACTTTATTCCGAGTGTGCTTGCTTTTATCTTTGAAAGTCATCACATAACGGCATTGTAATACTCGGTTTGGCTGCATTAAATATTACATATCTGCCATAGTTCTCTATTTATAGAGCCCTGATGAGAAGACTTCTAGACAAACATGAGGAACTGCCGCCAACACTGAAAACGTGACGTGGATCATACATATATCAGTAATTAAACAACATCTTACATTTCTTTTCACACAATACCTCTCCTTGCAGTATCAACACTAATTCGCCTGACTTTTATATTTGATCCAATTGGTAGATAGGCTGTATTTACACCATACAGGTGCACAGCTGATATAAAGGGACACCTAGTGGTTAAAGCATGTTAAGATAAGATAAGATAAGATGAACCTTTATTAATCCCCGAGGGGAAATTCAGTTGTACAAAAGCAGCAACAGGGTAAGCATGAAAAACAGTACAGCAAAGATTCACACAGATCAATAAAATCTAAAATCTAAAATAAATAACATAAAATCAAGGAAATAATGATAATAATAATAATAAAAGACTATAAAAATAGGAGATAAATAAAAATAAGAGTAAAATAACTGTCAGCATATATACATATTTCGTCATCATCTAAGTTATAAAGTGCATAATAAGTTAAAGTGACAAGTTTAACATGGGTTGTGAAAACAGTATATATTTATGACCAGTGATTTAATTTGATTTCTTTTTCATCATTAACCCCTTGTTGTGCAGCCTGATGGCTACAGGCACAAAGGACTGTCCGAGGCGCTTGGTGCGTTGTGGTGGAGGGATGAGTCTGTGGCTGAACGTGCTCCTCATCTTCACTAGCTCTGCATGGAGTGGGTGGGAGGGGTTCTCTAGGATGCTGTCATGCTTCCTCCTCGTCCTCCCCTCTGCCACCTCCTCCAGATTGTCCAGTTGTACTCCAACTACAGAGCTAGCCTTCCTCACCAGCTTGTTCAGCCTGCCAGTGTCCCTAGTGTTTGTGTTTCCACCCCAGCACACCACGGCAAAGAAGAGCACGCTGGCCACCACAGACTGGTAGAACATCTGCAGCAGCCTTGTGCACACGTTGAAGGACCTGAGCCTCCTCAGGAAGAACAGCTTGCTCTGTCCCTTCCTGAAGAGAGCATCGGTGTTGTCTGTCCAGTCCAGTTTGTGGTTCAAGTGCACTCCCAGGAACTTGTAGCTGTTCACCACCTCCACATCCTCCCCCCTGATGGTGATGGGGGTCAGAGGCCTCTTGCTGCTCCGCCTGAAGTCCACCACCAGCTCCTTAGTCTTGCTGATGTTGAGCTGGAGGTGATTGTTGTCACACCAGCCTATGAAGTTCTCCACCAGGGCCCTGTACTCCTCCTCATTGTCATGTTATTGCATTTCATTATTTTTATTATTAGATATTAATAGGATCCCTATAAAGTATATTCATTACTCGTTATTCTCTACTAATAGTTAATTAAAGACTGTATATAATGACTATTTTGCACATCCCTTTCAAGATTTCAAGATTTTCTAAGGTTTATTGACATATCATATTCACAAACGGTGTAGTTATGCAATGAATGAAAAACTTGGGTTGCAGGTTCCTCAATAGTGCATTACAATACATCTATCAATATTTGTGCATACCTCCAGCAATGTTAACTATGTTGAAGCACTTATTTTAACTGATATTATACATATGTATTATACTCTTATAAGATCTATGTAGATATTTCATCTCCGGCCTTGTCAGGTATTGAACAATCAATAAATAAAGAACACAGAATTGTTAAATATAAAACACAGAATTTGTGTGATTATACTAAATTATATACAAATAAACACCACTGCATATTTACAACTGTTACACATGCTGATGTAATGCAAATGTTTCCAACTTGGGATCAATAAAGTATATCTTATCTTAAGCTGATCGATGGCTACTGCCATATTTGCAAAATTTCCCTCTGAACCTTGACAATTGCATGTTTCAGGCTTATCAATTAATGTAATGTAATGTTATCAATTAACAACAGGAGGGGTCTCAAACATAAGACCAGCTGTTAAATAAAGCTCTTCTGACCTTAGATGGCATGTGGGTATATATATTAATGCTGCCCATTATGGGCACAAGCAATTTTCACCCATTTATTAATTATATGTTTTGCATTTGAGTGTTTCCTATCCCCTAAACCTCCAGGGATGTACACAGTTTAATACTGGCAACTTCTTATTATGGGAAATATGAAAACTACAACTCCCAGTAGAGACGTGCCATAGATAGAGAACATGTTGCGAAACACAATAGCCAGCATGTGTAGTTCTGGGGACTGGGTGGGGGAGGGGGGGACGCGGTGGACCCGTTCAAATCCAGTTTTGGACAGTCTGCCCTGGTTCCATCCCATTTCAAGTGCTGTTTGACGCTCGGCGTAACCCTCGGAGCACACTCTCCAATCACAGAGCTTGAGGACTATCACGGGGTTTGTCAAGCGAAGCGGAGAGAATACTTACTTCCCGGTGTAATATTCTCTAAAGCAAATGAGCCGCACCGACCCTCGGTCCTGACGGACTCCAACTTGTGTTTATTAATCAAACAAATAAATAAACACAAGGATAAGTATGTGTTATTGTTGAGTAAATGGAGAATTGCACAGGGGAAAATAACGTAGGCTATCTATGCCACAATTTTAGATGCGGATTTTGTTAAACTAATACGTTTGCGCTGTGGACCAACACTATACATTGATGGGGAAGGGGGTAGCAATAAAGATAACACCATTAAACAGTTACACAACATAACAGAAATAATATCAATAGCAGCGTCCCTAGCAACAAGTAAGAAGTAGTTAATAATAATAAAAGACATTAAGAAAAAGGCATTTTAAACAGTCATTAAAAAGCAACACAATCTACCTGCATTGCATTACTCTAAACGTGTAATAACATGCTTTAACCAGTAGGTGGTTTGGTTTAAAAAGCTGTCAAGTTTACAGTGTTAACAAAATAAAATATACTGCTGTTTCTGGTTTAGTTTACGACGGATATATTTAGTTAATGTTTTGATATTTGTAACACAAAAGCGATGGAAAAAACCCACAGCAACACAGAAAAGATGGTCTTAACATGACCCAGCGGTCTAGTGGTTAATAAAAAAACAATAATATCAAAACAAAATATTACTAACTTTATTGTGAAATTCAAACTGAACGGTAAAAGAATAGTTTCCGGTCTATTCTGAGCCCGATCTCTGTAGATAATAAAAATAAAGAACTACGACATATCTGTAATATATTTAATGCAGCCGAACCATTTATTACAATGCATTCATGTGATGACTTTCAAAGAGTAAAGCAAGCACTGCTGAATAAAGTATGATTTTATCTTTTACTAAACGTTTTTTTTCATATGGAATGCAGTTGGAGGTCAACCAATCACAGAGCTTGAAAACTAATCACAGGGTTTGTCAAAAAGAGCACATGGTGTAGTCCCAAACGATAGCTGGGGATTCTGGGTAGTGTAGTGTCTTCTGCCATCCTTTACTCCGAAAAAATATTTGTTTCTCCGAATCGAAGGGGAAAAATACAATTAACAAGTATAATCTGGTGTTTTTTAGTGAGTAGTGCAGATATCACTGTAAAATCAATCGACAGTAAGGGGAATACTTACTTCCAGGTGTACAATTCTCCGTTATCCAATGGGAATGAACACTCACATTGCCTTTTAAGGGCAGCAGACACAAATTAATGCCGTGCTTCTATGAGCGTCAAATCCCGCCGCGGATAGGAATACATTGCAATCAGTTGAAAGCTATTTGCATCCCTTTATGAAGCTGAAGGAGCCGAGAAGCGTCACAACTGCACGCCACGGGACCCTGACCAAACGTCGCTCCTGGACGATTAGGGAGCCAAACTTACCTACCCCACCTTTAACCTGTTGAACCCCATCCCCCCGCCCCTGTTAGTAATTCTAGAACCCTGAGAGCAGGAGAGACTGAAAAGAGTCAAGGGAAGCTTATAAAAGTTAACAGCATTTAATTACACAAAATATGCGGTGGTGTACAATGAAATTGCAAGTGGAGGAGCTCTCCTCATGTGTTGGTCAGCCCAGGTCAGGAGGAAAAGAGAGCGATTATTGGCTCGTTCATCCTGTTGTCATCTGAGGTCTTCTCCTATTGCCCGGCGTCGACGGGGGCGGGTCCAATGCAATTCCTGCCTTTTTCTGTTGCTAAATTACATCATTCTGGCGTCTGTGGTTATTTAAACATTCCCTGATAAATGTTATTTCAGCGTCAATAAATGAATGCTAAACTGTGTTTGTAAACGAAAGTGGGGGGAAACTATTCTGCACCCCGTGCAACTGTGTGTTGGAGCATAACGCCCCGTCCACACACAGGCATGAAAAAAATCTTTCAAAGCTTCGCCCATTCACTTGAATGGGGTGACGTAGAAGATTTAGAATCTTCGCCGAACTGCATTGTTGGGAGCATGGCATGGCTTTGCAAGCATCACGAGCATCTATTGGCATCAAAAGTTGAACAATGTTCAACTTTTGAGGCTCGATGCTTGGCAGCAGCCAATCAAATCCCGCATATGCAAATCTGACAGTACAAGCGCTAGCCAATCAAACTGCGTGTATGCTGGGAGAGACTACGTAGGTCATTTCCTCATATTCAAAAAAATGGAGCGGTAGTGAATCACCCGGTGCTGTATGATCAGTCTCTGTTGTGTTCATCTACCGGGATACAAACCGGAGGAACCAGGCATGGAGGGAGGTGGCAGAGACAGTGGATGAAACTGGTAGGTTTTCGCCTGTTTGGGGATTTTATATCCAGTTTACTTCGTTTTAACATTGCTATTGCTTTGTATGCCGGGGGCGGGTGGGAGATTCCTGATTGGTTGTTGGTCGCCTTGGGCGCGAGAAATCGCCAAGCTTCAGACACGCCCAGCATCAACATTTTTCAAGATTTGTTCATGCCTGTGTGTGGACGGGCCGTAAGAGAACATCGACGGTGACGACCCACTTTGATTCATTCAAACATTCGAAAATGCTTTCTGCTGCTGCGGACAAAAAAGCCAAACAACTCACGTTCACCAAAACCCTTTCGAGGGCTACAAGAAACGAGGTGAGTAGCCTATAAGATTGAAGCTGGTCAGATAACGAACGAGTAAATGAAAACAGAATGAGGCGGAGAAGTGTGTGTGTGTGTGTGTGTGTGTGTGTGTGTGTGTGTGTGTGTGTGTGTGTGTGTGAGAGAGTGTGATTAAAATGCTTTTACAATAAATAAACATTGAATGTGTTTAATTGAATAGTAAAGGGGTTTAACATTAGTGGCAGGTTGTGTGTGAGAGAGAATAAATAAATAAAACAGCCCAATATTTATTTTTTCCACATATTTAGTATATTTCGCAACTTTCCGCATATTTCGCAACTTCCCGCAATTTCACCGCATAAAATCACATAAAACCCCGCATGTTTGACCGCGTTTTTCTGGAGGGTCTAATTAATGGGAAACCCTAAATGTTTGAGCACCCTCTATGAAACGTCAAGCAACCCCACAGCACCCCAAAATAAATATCTGGCGCCGCCACTGAGCCTGACTATTTGTGTTGGGGGGGCCCCCGACTTATTTTTTTCTCCAAAGGGGGGGCCTGACAGAAAAAGTTTGAGAACCACTGGGTTAATCCAATGTGTCTGTCACTTTGAAAAAATTATTGATAATCCATAATTCCATTTGTATGTAAAAATCGGAGATTTAATATTAGCTGCGAATGGTAGCCACCAGAGTGTGTTGCAGCTTCCGGTTCCGGGGCATTCTGGCTGTACAGCACTCATTCACTAATGGGTAATGTTTCGATGGATTTTAGGAACTTCCCCTCGATTCTATTGGCTCTAACGGTTAAGAGATGTCAATCATCAAAATCGAACGAGGGGGGCCAGAGATATGGAAAATGGAAAACTTCTACATCCAACTCACAGATGTAACGTTGCTTTGAGAAAAAAGATTATTAATATACCCCTTTTAGAAGTGAAGATATGGTCATTTGTTCTGGGAATGTCATTTTCAAGCCTGAGACCTGAAAAACCGGCTCAGGGCTAAACAGGTTAATTGTTGCCACCTGTGTCCCCTTAGCTTGTTTGTATATATAGCCTGCATCTCACCTTGTCCTGTGCCAGTTCATCTTGTTCAAACAAGTCTGCCAGCCATCCCTCTTGACTCTGCTAAGTATATTTTGATAGTCTCCTTAGGCGCTGTGGCGGTTCTAGACCAATTTGACTGGGGGGGCCACTGGGGGGCCAGTTATTTTCTGAGGGGGGCACAATAAATGCAGGACGAAAAAGAGAACCATGACCATGATATCCTATTGCAAAGACTAGAGCACTTAGTTGGCATACAGGAAACTGATTTAGGCTAGTTTAGGTCGTATCTATCTGAACGCTCAGTTTGTACGTGTTAACGATGAATCTTCCACGCAAACCAAAGTTAGCCATGGAGTGCCACAGGGCTCAGTGCTCGGACCTATTTTGTTCACATTATATATGCTTCCGTTAGGCAATATTATAAGGAATCATTCTGTAAACTTTCATTGTTATGCGGATGATACTCAACTATATTTATCAATCAAGCCTGATGAAATTAATCATCTAAATAAAATTCAAAACTGCCTTAACCTCTTAAGCCCGAAGGTCCCCCCAGTGGACCCCTCCCACCGTTTTTTTACGAGACTATGTCTCAGGGCTTCTTAACATTTATGAAACTATTAATGTTTCATACCCTTTTAAAGGTAAGAAACTCCGCTAACTGACAATAAGAACAATTGTTAGCTACAAAAAACACAAGAGTAATACCAAGCCTTTGAATTAGCATTGAGCAAAAAAATGCTAACTAATGCTAACACTTTTTTACACAGAACTCACAGTAGAAATGCCCTTATTACTATCTTAACTGCACAAACAGGGAAACACTCAGTTCCTTTGGAATAATAAAAAACCCAGAATCGCACATAATAAGTTGATCATTCCAAGATCAATGGGAGGTTTGGGAGTCCCGGATGTATTCCAGTATTATCTGTCCTTCAATGCAAAGTATCCATTATCGTGGGCATATAAAAGTACCTCTCCGGAAGGCAGTTGGCAATGGCTGGAGCAATCCATCATGTCTGTAAATCAAAACACATCTCTGACCTCGATGTGGTACTGCCCAAAACCACCACCCTCAATGGATAATATCATCATCCGCTTTTCATGCTCTATTGTAAAGCAACTGCACAGGAGACTCAACATAGAGGGGCTCTCTTTACCATCTTGCCCCATTTGGAGTAACCCCTGTCTTTCTGCAGGAGGAGGCACCTTAAGTAATAATATCTGGCAGAGGTCTGGTATTACTACAATTGGACAGATATATAGAGACCAAACCCTTCCATTTCAACAACTCAAAAATCAGTATGGTCTCTCAGACTCATCTTTTCTATCATATGCACAACTAGCATCTGCCTGCTTCATGTATGGAAGAGGACCAGCGCCTCAAGAAAGCAATCATATCATCCGGTGTGGTCTCTAACATTTATAAATTATTATCTAGGGCTGCCCCGAATACCTATTCTCCTGTCCAACTGTCCTGGGAGCATGCCTTGAATATCTCTCTGTCTGCTTTGCAATGGAACTCCATTTGGAGGTCAGCTATGTTCTCTTCTAAATGTGTAAGATTCAGGATCATACAGTTCAACATGCTCAATAGAGCTTACATCACCCCTGTTACAAAATCCAAGATGGACAATAAACACAGAGACTTATGCTGGCATGAATGTGGCAAGCGAGGTACACTGTTGCACCTACTTTGGGAATGCCCAGCGGTAAAAACACTTTGGTCAGAAGTAATATCCTTAATGTCTGAATCTTTAAAAAATAATTTCCCTACATGTCCCATTGCATGTCTACTGGGTCTCAAGCCAGATGGCAATGTTGCAAGGACTGCCGATCGGCTCTGGACATTAGGCTGTTTAGCCACAAAAAGACTCATCCTACTAAATTGGAAGGAATGCAAACCAGCCTGCTTTACTAGGTACTCATGGCTGAGGGAGTATCTGGACCTACTGAACATGGAGTGTGCAGCTTCTCTGCTGGGGGATTTTGAGGGGAGACAGGAGGATTGCGGTTCACTGTCCGCAGCCCTCCTATCTGACCCTGTCAATATGGCATCTCCTGTGTAATGTATAATGTATTGTGTATGAAATGTCCTATGCATGTCACAATCAGCTGTCTTAGGAAGTCATCCTTGCATCCCCCCCCGTTACGTTTTGTTTAGTTGTTTGTTGTTACATGTGTTGTTGTATGTTCTGTTATCTGGAGCAATGTCTGTTTAAAAATAAATAAAAATAAACTGCACAAACAAGATATGCAATTTAAAGCTGAGACTCCACAGATTCCACACATGGAATGTCATCACTGTACGACCTCGAATTCCTGGAGCTATCAGCCAGAAAAGAGAAAGTAAACAACATCCGGTTTCAAAAATATTACAATAATTACGTCTTACCTTTTTTGATTTGTGATCAAAAGTTGCTCAAGGTTAATCCAATGTCTTTGTGTCACGTAGACATTTTTACTGATAATCCATCATCATATTTATGGCAATATACTGAGTATAAAGTTTTGCCATCCAGGCTTGTACTTTCAGATATGTTTCGTTTGCTTCTCTATTACGTCCGCAATGGTAATGTTTACGTGGATTTGGGAACTGCCCATCGATTCTATTGGATTTAATGGTTAAGAAAAAGGTGTGAATCACCCAAATCGACCAATGGGTTCCAGAGATATGGTACTGCGTAAAGTATAAAGACTGCCAGCCAGCTTAAGTACATTACGCAGGAGACTTTACTTATTGTTTACTACGTAAGGAAGAAGGAATTGCAGGACCCAGAGCGCATGGAGTACAGAGCGGACAGCAGATAACGGAATTGCAGTTTTATTGCTTATAGATTATCAGAACATTTCAAAGGGGACACAGCCCCATTGGATATTAACCTATGGATTAACTACATCATCGTTTTTATTGTTGTAATGCCATTGAAGACCAGTTCAGACCAGACAAAGAGGAAGGTAAGCCATGTTAGCCTAGCGCATGTTAGTACCTAGCGCCACTTATTTTGATGTACGTTTTTGTTGATAACCTCGCGAGTTTGTATCTTTCAGTGTTGAGGTGGGCACCGTTAGATTCTGTGTCTTTACGATCATAAACAATGTGTTGGATGTGGAGCTAGGATAAGTAATAAGGGAGCTAGGAGTGATTTTCGGTGCAGTAATAGGTTAGCATTGGAAGTTCAATGGAACTGATGGAGCGATAAGCCAGGTGGAAATATGTTTGTACACTCTGACGTCACGCGCAGCGCCATCTTGCGGTGCGGAGATGAGCGGCTGAGAAATAAATCGTCGGACTTGGTGTTGGGGGTTTTGAACAAAATAAATATTACGCATTGCCAGACGCATATTATCTCCGATTTTAATACTGCAATATCTTAGATAGTGTTGTAGCTATATGATTTCGATTTTACTGGCAATTATAAAAAAATATTTGCATTTGATCTTTAAGGGCTAATGATTTCCCCATGTGCTTAAACAAATGGGAGTTCACCTTGAAAACAATGCAGGAAGCTGTCATCACCACAAACCTGTGTCTCATGTGAACAGATGTATTGGTCATTCTAATCTGCAGTTGTCCCCCCATTAACAAGTCCACAGAAAAATGCACTCATAAAGACCTGAACCAGAGCGTGCAGAACTCTTCAGAAATGCTAAGTAATTATAATGAATCAATGTATGGTGATAAGCCAACAGTATTTTGGGGAATATACCTGTAAAATGTATTATTTAGAGCCAGATAAAGAATGCATTTGGGATTGGAAAAACTGCCTCAGTCCGTCAAAATGAAACTCAGAGTCAAATGTGATCTTGCTCTTCTTGTCCACCTCATCCTTGAGCTTTTATGTGTTTATGTGAACGCAATAGGAAAATATAATGTTCAAAGTCAAATCGCATTAGTATTATTTGTGCATATCATGTGGTTATGAATAATATAGAATCATTATTACACAATTTATATAACAACAATACTAAATGTATAACTGGATTAGAGAATACCAAAAATATGAACGCAATAAAAAAGAAAAATTGGACAAAATAATAACTATAGGCCAATTACAAACCTGCCGTTCTTTTCCAAAATTCTGGAAAAGGCAGTGGCCCAACAACTCACTGATAACCTCTCTGTCAAATAATCTACACAATCCATATCAATCCAGCTTCAGGAAACTCCACAGTACAGAAACTGCACTAACGAAAGTTGTCAATGATCTACGACACAATTGATCACCACATTCTACTCCATCGCTTGGAAAAACATGTAGGACTCACTGGCTCTGCTCTTTCCTGGTTGAAATCCTACTTAACCAGGAGATCTCACTTTGTTCTCTAAAATAACTGCTCTTCAGAACAAACAAAAGTGAACTATGGTGTCCCCCAAAGTTCTGTGCTTGGCCCCATCCCTTTTTTCAATCGACATGCTTCCTCTCGGTTTACTAGTTCATAAATATCAATTAGGTTCCCATTTTTACGCAGATGACACTCAGTCAATCAATCAATCAATGTTTATTTATATAGCCCAATATCACAAATGTTACATTTGTCTCAGTGGTCTTCACAGTGTGTACAGAATATCAGTATGACAATACGACACCCTCTGTCCTTAGACCCTCACATCGTACAAGGAAAAACTTGTACTCAGCTGTACATTTCCATTAAGCCGGACAACTGTCATCAACTGACACAACTCGAAAATTGCATAAAATAAATCAAACTATGGATGTCATCAAACTTCCTCCAATTAAACATAGAACAAATGAAATGACACTTCTTGGTCACCCAACATATCAGGGACAAATTATGCAACCTCAACCTAACATAGCTGGTTCAACCATCCACCAAAGTCCGTTCACCAAAAATCTTGGAGTTATATTCGATCCAGATCTGGTGTTTAGAAATCACATCAACGACATCACAAAAACAGCTTTCTTCCACCTTTGGAACATTTCAAAGATTTGTCCTCTCAAGTCCATGCTTTTATTTAATCTCAGTTGGACTACTGCAATTCTCTATTCTTCGAGCTACCCAAATCAACAACCGCCAAACTACAACTGGTTCAAACAACAGCTGCTAAGATATTAACCAGAACCAGAACATTTGATCATATCACGCCTTTTTCTCATTTCATTATATTGGCTACCCATTCACATAAGATCACACTTCAAGATTTTAATTTTAACCTTTAAAATCTTACATGGACTAGCACCTCCCTTTCTATCATCATTGATTACATCTACCAGGCTCCCACTATCCCATAATGCCAGTCTCCTTTCCATCCCCAGAATTCACAAATGATCCGTAGGTGGCAGAGCCTTTTCATTCCGGGCAGCTCTCCTTTGAAATCGTCTTCCAATTCAGATCCGCGAAGCTAATTCCGTTGATTCCTTCGAAAACAAACTCAAAACCAATCTCTTCACATTTGTCTTCCTTGTCAACTCATTTCCATCCCCTCGTTTCCATCTACATTAGCATCACTTCAGTCACATGCTTTTATCATATGGCAATACTTATGTTGTTGTATAATGTTGTTTAATGTTTTATATTTTTTATGCTATGACATTTGTTTTTGTCTTTGCTTTTGTTTGCTTTGTACATCCCTTTGAGTATTTTTTTGTGATTTGGGGCGATAATAAATGTTGATTTGATTTGATAACATCAACCGGCGTGAACAATGGGATTGATGTATCAATTAATGATCAATAATCCCAAATCCTCTGTGCAAAGTAAAAATATTGATGAATGTCATCTCCTCTAAGATACTTTGGAAATGCCTATTGCATTTCTCTTTCACCATTTCCTCAATCCTTCCTAAACATTCAAACTAGTTGCATAAAATGATAGAGAGACCTGACTGAAGTTTTCCACTGACAAAAGTTGGAGATTGAACCATATACTTCTTAGTACCTTGGTCAAAGTTCCAGAGGGTAAAACACCCTACACTCATTATAAGAGAAAATAATTACAAGTGCAGGACTTCCTGCAAATCTTCAATGTATGCTGTGCTGCTGCCAGCTCATCCCCCCACAGAGCAGTCCTGTCAGCGACGAGGATGAAACAAAAAGACAAGTCGTGCCTCATCACTGCCACTCAGAACCCAAGCTAAAATATGTAACATGATAGGACCCTCCAGCTATGGGGCACAGGAAACACACAGACTGCTAAAGCCCACACACAGATTATTTGATAGAGCTCTGTTTCACTTTCACAGGCTCTCAGAGTTTCAGCAGTTTGGTTGAATCTTGTGCATTTTGCCTTCTGATGACAGAAGTATTACATTAAAAAAAAATACACAGTACATATATCAACACTATAATTGAGAGGGAAACCTATAGAATACAGTACACAATACTTTAAAACCTAGAACATAATAATCATGCCAAACTACTGCAACTAAAATATAAGATCATAACAAAACATACTATTATAGGCCTTTTTAACAACTGTATACATTTAAATCTGATGGACTCAGCAGTAAAGGTGAAATTCTACAAAGTATGTGTCATCATTTCTTTCTGGTATAAAAGGAAATTATTTATCTTACTCGGGCTGATTCCAGCTCTGGGCAGATGATCTTTGTTTTAAAAAAACATGATGTGACCTCAGGTGATAGGCGCTTATAGGCTCTGGTATCTAAACCAGCAGGATGTCCACATTATCTACAGAAGCACTGAGGAAATCCCATGTTCTTACACTATTGTATTACCAGGGATTTAATCATCTTTCACTGCGTCACAACCAGCGCTTCATGGATCTTTCTCTGGTACTGAGTTATCAGCCTCAGTCTTATGCAGATATTGTGACACTCTGGAGACATGAGGCTTTTAGTGATCACAGGAGGCGTCAGCTACTTCTGTTCCAGTACAATGGGATGATTGTTTTACATGGTCAGTTCAAGGACACAGTTCAGCTGTTTTTTCTCATCTGTACAGTACACTGAGTAGGTTTGCAGTGTCTGAGAAAAGAGCATTTTTGAACTGCTAATTCTTCATAGATATTGTTTGTTGATATTCATTATCTGTTTTTTACGATGGCAGGTGCAAATAAAAATCGCAGCAAGAAACTCAAAACACAACAGAAACAGAGACACTCAAAAGTGACGCACACAGCTGGGACCGGAGCGCTTGGTGACGTTCAGGATTATAAACAACAACTGTCTCTGTTGTTGGAAACTAACGTTAAATGTTTTATAGGCTTATTTTAACAATATGAACACATGACTCCTTCTGATGTTACTGCAGATCTGCTGTAAGCTAGCTAGCTAACGTGGCTAACCTAGTCATTTAAAATATACGGACAAACAGTGGCAGTCCTAGATAAATTGTACTCAGGGGGGGCAAGGCTGTGGCCATTTATTTTATGAGAGGTGTCACTCTGAATGTTCCACTCTCCACCCCTCACCTGATCTCAGCCCATGACAAAGTTGGATCTACGAAAAGCTTACCAATTGGTTCGTATCTGAAAGGGGGATGAGTGGAAGACTTCAACCGGGTGGAAATAGACACACGGCATTCTGCTATTTACACCCACTCCCAAATGTTTTTAAACATCATCACTTCATGCAGTAAAGCGACACGCCTAAGCCTTCTTATTATACATCCATGGCCTACGCTCAAAAGGGGGATTCACGACAGTCTAGAGGGGCGCGCAACATCTTTAATAATGAAGCAAAAGGTAAGATGCATTAACCTCTTAAGGACGACGGTTCCCCCAGTGGACCCCCCCCACCGTTTTTTTTCGAGACTGTGTCTCAGGGCTTCTTAACATTTATGAAACTATTAATGTGTAGCACCAGCTTAACGGGAAGAACCTCAGCTAACTGAAGATATGAACCATTTTTACCAAAACAAAACACAAGGGTAATACCAAGCCTCTGAATTAGCACTAAGCGAAAAAATGCTAATGCGCTTTAGCACAGAACTCATGATAAAGATACCCTTATTACTTATCGAAACTACACATACAATATATCCGATTAAAGCTGAGACTCCACAGATTATATACACTGAACAAAAATATAAATGCAACACTTTTGTTTTTGCTCCCATTTTTCATGAGATGAACTCAAAGATCTAAAACATTTTCTATATACACAAAATAACCATTTCTCTCAAATATTGTTCACAAATCTGAAAAAAACTGTGATAGTGAGCACTTCTCCTTTGCTGAGATAATCTATCCCACCTCACAGGTGTGGCATATCAAGATGCTGATTAGACAGCATGATTATTGCACAGGTGTGCCTTAGGCTGGCCACAATAAAAGGCCACTCTAAAATGTTCAGTTTTATCACACAGCACAATGCAATTGGCATGCGTCAAGGAATGTCCACCAGAGCTGTTGCCCGTTAATTGAATGTTCATTTCTCTACCATAAGCCGTCTCCAAAGGCGTTTCAGAGAATTTGGCAGTACATCCAACCGGCCTCACAACCGCAGACCACGTGTAACCACACCAGCCCAGGACCTCCACATCCAGCATGTTCACCTCCAAGATCATCTGAGACCAGCCACTCGGACAGCTGCTGCAACAATCGGTTTGCATAACCAAATAATTTCTGCACAAACTGTCAGAAACCGTCTCAGGGAAGCTCATCTGCATGCTCGTCGTCCTCATCGGGGTCTCCACCTGACTCCGGTTCGTCGTCGTAACCGACTTGAGTGGACAAATGCTCACATTCGATGGCGGCAGTGGAATTTCGCACCATTGCGGCCAATAGTGGCTGGAATTATTCTGCTTTGTTCGATGCCTTTATTAATGGACTTTCGGACCCTATTAAGGATCGGCTGGTGCCCTTGGAGCTGCCTGTGGAACTAGACTCTGTCATTGCCATGTCCATAAGGATTGATAACAGACTTGCTGAGAGCAAACGGGAGAAGGACAGGGCTGCACTACCCTATTCCCACCCTAGAGGGCACCCCTACTCTTCTCACTCTCAGGAGACTGCCATGCCACGTTCCTCTTTCCTTCCATCCCAGAGGTCAGCGTCCCCCAACAAAGCCGAGGAGCCAATGCAGCTGGGACGTGCCAAGCAGTCTACAGAGGAGCGCCGCCGCCGCCGGCTGGAGGGAAGATGTTTTCACTGCGGCCAACAAGGTCATCTGGACGGGTGGCGCAGTGGTCTGTGCGTTTGATCATCAGATCAAGGGGGGTGGGGGTTTGTATATCTTGACGATATTTTAATATACTCACCTGACAAAGACTCATGTTCACCATACGTCAGGTCCTCCAAAAACTCCTGGAGAACAAACTGTATGTGAAGGGAGAGAAATGTGAGTTTCATGCTAAGACTGTATCCTTCCTAGGGTTTATCATAGCTCCTGGTCTGACCCCGAATGCTCGACGGTGGCCTGGTCTATAAAGTCAAGCGCCTGTTGGCGGTCCGGAACAGAGTCAAAGGGAGACAGTCCCTGGTTGACTGGGAGGGTTATGGACCAGAGGAACACTCCTGGATCCCATCAAGATTTGTCGAGAATCAAATTCTCATTAATGACTTTTTTCGCCAGCACCCTCAAGTTCCTGGGCCGTCAGGAATCGGCCCTAGAGGGGGGAGTACTGTCATCTCTAGCAAATGATGTTGTTTATTTAAGTGTTTTTGTCTTTGTCTAGTGATTTTCCCCTTTTAATTTTGAATAGTAACCTTTCCTCTCGTTTCAGATACTCTGACCTCCCTTCCTTGTGGACCTCCCACTCCTGTGATTGTCGACCACGCCCCTGATTGTTTCCACCAGCGTATCATGCCAGAAAGAATCCCAAGCAGAGCTTTGTGCCACGTCTTGTCTAAGTATATATATATATATATTCATGCTCCCAGTGTTTCCCCTCATTTAAGTGATTTTTTTTGTTTGTGTTTTTTCCTCATTAACCTGTTAAGCCTGAGAGACACCGGTACCGGGGCACTGCCGCAACATCTTGTAGGAAACAGTGTCTGAGGGCATGTTCATTTAATAAACTATGAATGTTTTATAGTTATATTTTATATTTCGTTGTGACGAAAAGGGAGCTGAGCCAGAAGGCAAAGCTCTCTGTCTACCGGGCCATTTTCGTTCCTACCCTCACCTATGGTCATGAAGGATGGGTCATGACCGAAAGAACGAGATTGCGGATACAAGCGGTCGAGATGGGTTTTCTCCGCAGGGTGGCGGAGGAGAAGATGGATGGATGGATGGATGAATGTTTTATATCCATGTAAAGGGAAGAAACGTATCTAACTGATCATTTTAATTTATTTAAAAAAAAAAAAAAACACAATGCTAACACTGAGCCTCTGAATTAGCAACAAGCAAAAAATGCTAACAGATGACTGCACCTAAATTCACTGACAAAACCTTATTATTTATCTTTGCTGCACATCCAACCCATCGTTTCACATCGTGAGGTGACACAGAATCGAAGGGTACCCGTATCACTCAATTATACAAACTTGCGGAGATAATAACAAGAACAGACATCAAAACATATGGCGCTAGGTAGCTAAAAACGCTAACATGGCTCACCTCATTTCATTTCATTTCAAACCTTTATTTATACAGATAAATCCCATTGAGATCATTGATCTCTTTTCCAAGGGAGACCTGCTCAAGTAGTTCCACATGAAACATAAAAACATAAACAGAACAACAAAAGGACATCACACAGCATCATTTACATAATTATCCACATAAGCAGGTACCAATAGCTTCCGATTGACTAGCATCCAACCGAGCTTTAAAAACATTTAGTGGCACCAGATTGTTCAGTTTCCATTTAATTTGCAGACTATTCCAAGACAGAGGAGCTGCGCATCTAAAACTATCTTCCCTAAGACAGTCCTAGCAGTTGGCACATTTAATAAAACCACTGCATTCGATCTCAGGCAGTAGCCACTTACAATTCTCCGTGAGATCAGGGAGCAGATATAAGATGGAAGTTTCCCTAACATGGCTTTGTATATAAAAATGTACCAGTGACTGAGCCTCCATACAGTTAGTGAAAGCAAACCAGCACTTGCATACAGGGTACAGTGATGGGTTAATGCTTTACAGTTTGTCACAAATCTTAGTGCACTGTGATACGCAGCATCTAACTTGACCAGGCAATTGGCAGGTGCATTCATATAGACCAGATCCCCATAGTCCAGCACAGGCAAAAAGGTCACAGTGACTAGCCTTTTTCCTGGCCTCAAGCGAGAAACAGGACTTGTTCCTGTAGAAGAAACCTAGCCTAACCCTCAGTTTTTTTAGCAGGTTATTGACATAAAGTTTAAAAGTGAGACAATCATCAAGCCAGATACCAAGGTATTTGTAACAGGCAACAACTTCAAGTTTTGTTCCTTGCGTAGTTACAATATCTAAAACAGGCTCTGGTGTCTTTTTTGCTTTTGAAAAGAGCATTACCTTGGTTTTATCCACATTTAAAAGAAGCTTTAATTCAGAGAGCTGAGTCTGAATAGTGTTAAAAACAGCCTGTAATTTAACAACAGCCTCTTTAATGGAGGGACCTGCACAATACATCACAGTATCATCCGCATAAAAATGTAAAGTAGCTTCATCCACATTATTACCTACGCTGTTAATATATATGGAGAATAAAAGTGGTCCTAAAACAGAACCTTGTGGTACACCATTAGAAATGTTTAACCACTCAGAAGACAGTCCATCAAAATGAACACATTGGGACCTTTCAGAGAGGTAGTTCACAAACCACCCCACTGCAAGGCTGGATATGCCAATACTGAGTAGCCTCTGCTTTAAGATGCGATGATCAACGGTGTCAAACGCTTTGGAAAGGTCAATAAACAGAGCTGCACAACTCTGCTTATTATCTAAAATACTAGTAATGTCATTTACCACTTTCATTGTAGCAGTGATGGTGCTGTGTTTCTTTCTGAATCCATCATTTATAGATAAAAACTCCTTTACTTGTTCACTCACAAGTCGTTCGAGCACCTTCGCCAGAACTGACAATTTAGAGATTGGCCTATAGTTATTTAAAATAGTTGCCTCCCCTCCTTTCAGTAAAGGCAAGACATAAGCAGACTTCCATACTTTTGGAATTGCATTTGTGCTGAGAGAGAGGTTAAAAAGAGAAGTAAGAGGTGGAGCAATAAAATCTGCAGCTATCTTTAAAAAGAAAGGTTCTAAGTTGTCCGGGCCAGCCGGTTTCCTAGGATCTAACTTGGATAATGCTTCATGAACAATACCAATAGTTAAAGGAGTAAAACTGAAAGGGTTTTCCAGACCACATTGTTCAGAGTCAAGGATTGCAGCGTTCACAGAAGCAGAAGTACAGTCAGTGACGGAATCAAACATAGAGCCACAAGACACACAATGCTTATTAAAGCAATTTAGCATAGTAGCCCTGTCTGATATAGTGCCAGATGCTGTGGTAAGGCACGGAGGTAGCTCATTTGGGATATCACCAGTGGAAATCGATTTTATGGCTTTCCAAAATTTCCTAGGATTATTCAGGTTTTCTGTGGTAACCGACAAATAGTACTTTGATTTAGCACTTTTTACTTGAGATGTGAAGCTATTTCTTAGCTGCCTAAAACGTAGCCATTCTACCGCTGAGCCTGATTTCCTAGCCTTAGCCCAAGCATTATTTCTCTCATGAAGTAGACTGGACAGCTTAGCAGAAAACCAGGGATTGTTTCGTCCCTTCACTCTAAATTTACGCTGAGGTGCATGTCTATCTATAATTTTCATAAAACCAAGATAAAAATAAGACCATGCAGTTGCTACATCAGCACACAGATTGATTTGACCCCAATCAAAATCAATCAGATCATGTAAAAAACCCTGCTCCACAAAGTGTTTTTTGTCTCTCTTTGTGATGATACGTGGTTTAACCTTTTGGACCTTAGTGTCCCTAATTGTGGCTACAACACAGTGGTCACTCAGATCATTAGCAAATACTCCCACAGATGAGTATTTATGTTGAACATTTGTTAAAATTAGATCAATTAA
This sequence comes from Pseudochaenichthys georgianus, assembly GCF_902827115.2. Lineage (NCBI taxonomy): Eukaryota > Metazoa > Chordata > Actinopteri > Perciformes > Channichthyidae > Pseudochaenichthys > Pseudochaenichthys georgianus. The sequence continues at coordinate 2,752,508 of NC_047517.1, forward strand.
GGAGGATTTATTTGGGGACTTAATATTTGGGCGAGTAGGACTGTCTATAATCTGGGTAAAATTCAAAGAGGTACACAGGTTTTTAAAATCCTCTGACACAGAAGTTAACCAGTCCCAATTAAAATCACCAAGCAGCACTATTTCCTTGTAGGAAAGTTGTGATAACAGTTTTGCCAATGACGATAAAGAGTCCTTGACAGCCGAAGGGGCCCTGTAGCAGCCCACCACCATGACCTGTTGACCCTTTGTTACCTCAATATTCACGGCTAAAAATTCGAGCTGTTTACTAACAGATTTGGAAACCATATTGGTTACACAAAACTTATTTTTCACATAAATGGCAATGCCACCACCTTTTTTATTCCGGTCAGTACGATATACACTGTAACCATTTATGTAAATGTCAGAGGCCAAAATGGATTTATCTAGCCACGTCTCTGATAAGACAATGACATCAGCATCAGTCGAACTCGCCCAAATATGGACAAAATCTAATTTAGGTAACAGACTACGCACATTTAAATGAATTAAACCTATCCCAGATCTAGATATAAGATCAGCAGGAGAAGCTATTTGACTAATACTGCTAGGTGGACCTGGATTTGGCTGTACATTTCCTGATAGTAACAACAATAAAAATACCAAGCACCTTTTCCTCTTAATCAACACACATACATTGTCAGCTGTTCTAGAGTCACCAGCAAACTTCGCGAAAGTGAGATTAGAGTTTAAAAAACAATTCTGAAGGACCATCGTGGCAGGCATGTGAGAAAGACAAACATTTTCCGAAATGAATGTCCGCGACAGTGCAACCAGCAATTGTTTGTGCAACACCTCCGAAACTGTACAGGGGATGTCCACTGCGGGCGGCAGAACATACCCGAATCCAGTAGACTTTTCAGGACGACTAGCGATCTTCTCCTTTAGGAAGAAGACTTGTGTCGTAGTCATGTCAAAAGTGGTCTTCAATGGAATTAAAACGATAAAAACACTGCTGAAGTTAATCCATAGGTTAATCCAATATGTCTGTGTCCCTTTGAAATGATTTCTTATAATCCATAAGCAATAAACTTCCGTTTCTAGAAGTCAGACCTAGAGACAGCTTCACTCTGGTGCAAAACTTTGTGCGCAAAGCCCACACCTTTTTATTTTAGACTGTGTGTGAGTGGGGAGATTCCCCTTCGATTATATTGGCTCTAACGGTCAGAGATGTCAATCACCAAAATCGACCAATGGGTTCCAGAGAAACGGTAAAACCCCCATTTCCACCCAAATCACCTCAGAGGTGGAGTATTTTTGCTAAACCTCTCTAAAAAGGTAAAATGTCACTTGTTTTGCATCAATCTTGATACAGGGTACTTATTATATGTTGTACTTTGGATTCCTAAAGCTTTTAGTCTACCTTACAAGGGTAGTTTTCACTATAAGTAAAAAAGATTTTTTGGACGGACACTATAATTTACAGTTTTTTACTATGTTCAATCTGAATTTTCTTTAAAATAAAAAAACATCTATATTGATTCTGACTTTTCTACATCCAACTCACAGGTTTATCATTCCTTTGGGGGAGCCCAAAATAATCGTGCATATTTGTGTCACACAGATTAGAAATGTTGAGTTTCTGTAAATAAAAGTTCTTGAAATAAATAATAGTCATTGATGAGATTTGCAAAGAGGAAAAAAGTATATTGATCTCCCTGCCGCTCGCAAAAACAATCCACCTTTGTGCACCTTTCGTAAGAAAATGGATTCAGGGAAAAGTCAGCTGTGATCAACAGAATAACCTGCTGAAAAAGATTTATAAGCACTAAGAGCCAGGCACACGAAAAAGCGATCGAGATTTCGGAGATGGGAAAAAAGATGTCCTACCAAACAAGGTAGGCCTATTGGCAATCAATATTGATCTAATACAGGAAACATATACATCTTTCAGGTCTGCCTATACGATTGCCAACAAAATAAATAAATAGGGCTCCCCCGAAAGCAAATGGGTAATTCGAACACTGTCCATAATCCACCAGTTAAAGGAAATACAACTAATGTGTTGTGTTATATTAGCTGTACAATTGACCACATATGGTGTTCTTAGTTTCCATACCTCCTGTGTTTTACGAGCGACTTATCAAGTCTTGGCAAACGGCATAAAACACGATTAAACATGATAGTATATAAAACCATGCTCGTATCTACAACCTATAGAAATGCAAAACTGCGTCAGTTTAGACGTAATTCTATCCTCCTGCTTACCGCATCATTTATGAGAAAACATTTCATAACATTAGCACAACATATTCGAAGTGGTTTTAAATAACATATCCGTATTTATTTATTTCTACAAGTTATGTTTTTGTGTGCACTGAGCAGTGGCGACTGGTCATTAGGGGCAGGTGGGGCACAGCCCCACCTAGTGTCAGCAGAAAGTATTAAAATAATGATTACAACAAAATGCAAAAAATAGATTAAAAAATATATAAAATATATTTTAAGATCATGTTTAATCATCTGATTCGTCTGTACATTGCTGTTTTAGTATGTGTTCTTCTAATTAGTATCTACAGTGTGTGTCTATTGAGCTGTTTAGAGCCATGTGGGACAAAACCCGATCCTGCCCCTCCCTCTCACTGTCTAAGTGAACGGTGACTGTAAAAACTACACTGCGCATGCTCAGAGTATTTTCCTATTTAATGTCTGTGGCAAAAAATAATGACCATAGGGGCACTGAGCTGCCATCCCCACCATACTTCATCATCTCACATAATTCAGAGCTGATTGGCTGTAAGTACGTGTGCCGCAACAATAGGGGTGTTGAAAATAATCGTTTCTACGATGCATTGCGATGCGGACGTGGACGATTCGGTCTCGATACAGTGACGGAAGATAATCGGTTATAGAGTAGTAACGTTGCTTCCTGATTTTCCGGCCGCGGCTTTACTATAACGTTTTTTCTGTCACTTTAATATCAAATCGGTCGGTGACGTAGAGATCAGGGAGCAGACGTGACAGCGGCACAGCAACACCGAGCAGTCTGCTTTATCCACCAACACAAGAACACCAGTCCAGAACCAACAGCAGAAGGACCCGAATCACTCCGTGTCGCTGCGGCTCAGAGACACAGACAGGGATTTATATTTTTCAAAAATAATCGTGTTACAATCATGTCAGGTTTTTGGTGGATTTAATTAAGTCTTGGATTTCAGAGTATGAATGTCCTCTAGCAATTTTCAGACGATATATACGTGTGTAAAGTTTGTGAAGGCAGGAGGAAAAAAGCTTCCGCGATTACCGTCTCCTCCGTTCCTCCAAGCCCCGCCCCCTCCCTGAAAATAATGAGTGACAGGCTGATAGTGACCCGATAGAAACTTTATTATTCACTTAATCACTGAGATATAATGAAGCTAATTTAATCTCATACATTCATGGGATTTATGTAACAGTAAAACAGAGAATGTAAGTGTGCACCCACATGCAGTATTTGTGTTTGTATATGCTGTTGTAAATACTCCTGTTGTCTGCTGTGTTCAGACTCAAGTCCTGTGTGTGATGCCACATTCAGGACATTCAGTGTCCTTTCTTAACAGAAGACCGTGGCTAGAAGCTGCAGCTCGACTGCAGAAGCATTAGCTTTTTGTTTTTGAGGATGGAACAACTTCACACACGGAGGCTAGACCTATACAATTCATTTATTTTGGTTTATAAATTAATGTCAAGACATTTATGTTATTGATTTATGAAGCACTTTCTAAATAATAAAAAGAGAGTTCATATGTATTTACTGCATGTAGCCTATGCATTGATGAAAAATAAGCCATGTGCAGTAATATAGAAAATTGAGGATGCAACGCATTGGTATGAATCGTGATGCACCGTGATGCACCGGGATATCGAACCGAATCGAAGACAGGATAATCGTAATCGAATCGAATCGTGAGACCAGTGAAGATGCACAGCCCTACGCGACAAGTCTGGTGTGTGAAGAGGAGGAGAGAGACGTGTCCTAAAACCAGGAAGTAAGCTGCGCATGGCTTCCCTCCACAAAAAAGCAATGAGATTTCTCCATAGGATTTTAGAAAATAGCTCAAAATAAGATCTGTGGGAAACGTACCTGTTAGATAAATGCACCTTTTATTCAGCCGGATAATATCCACATGTCTACCCTACTTTTATCATTTTAGAATCATAAATCCATCATTTAGATTTATGATAGACTTTTGAAACTACAAGAAGATAAGGAGGACTTTTACAAAAAGCGTAATAGAGATTTTTGGCCAGAAGGATAGGCAAATGGACTTCATCTTCAAGTCAAGGTAAGACCACAATTGTTATTGAAAATGGGATCTTACTAAGAGAGAACAATTCAATATTTAAATGATAACATTTAAAAATTAAAAAAAAAAGCTTTTGCAAATATTATATTTTGATTTAGGTCAAAATATAATATTTGTAAACCTGAAGAATCAGTGCCAGTGCCTCACCAGCCATGAACCTCACTGCAGAAGCTTATATATAGACATCTAAGTTTTTTGTGCCCCACCACTTTTGTACATATAGAAACGCCACTGGCACTGAGGAGTCTCAAACAGTTAAATCATTTTAAGATTGGCTTTAATCAATGTTTGAAAATGAATTCTTCATATATGATAAATGAGAGGTAACATTTTATTGATGGTATTATTTCCACATATTTCTCTCCATTCTTCCTTCTGCCAACGGTGTCGCAGTTTCTCGTTTTTGTGCTTAGTGCTTACGCATGAGTTAGAGTTTGCGTGGAGGACCGCACATCTTCCCGTCAAGTTAGTATTTTATAAATCGCAAACATTGCGTAGAAACTGGCGTACGCCATTTTTTGAGCGTATATCCCTTTATAAATGAGGCCCCTGGTCTGGAGAGGTTGAAGTCAGACAAAGATGCTGCACAAATACTGTAGTTGATGATAATGTTATGATGATGGCAAATGAATGCACTGGAACAGAAAGTGAGCCAAAGAGGCGAGAGGGCCTTTATTTAATGAATGATGCTGATGACATCAAGGTGAATCTCAAAATCACACCAGTGAATAACAGACAAGGAAGACCATGAAGACAGAGAAACTTCACTTTAAAAGAAAAAGAAAAATGTAACTTACTTCACATATACAATTTTAATTGTAAAGCAATGGTACTGAATGGTTCATTTCAAAATATTCAACATTTGTACCCATTACCTGTGGTCTTCAGCATGAGATTATATAGCTTGCTGGTATCTGTTATACTTTGCCTGATAGCAAGCAAAGGCAAGCAGCAGCAGGGTTTCGTCCCAGCTCCAGGCATATATTCATCAGCTCCGCATTCTTGCGGACTAAGCTACAGGAGGGCGTTCCCCAGTCGGCTAGCGGTTCCAGCCGGCCGCCCCGCAAACCTGGATGCGGGAGGAAAAGACAAGGAAATCGGCTCCACGGAAGTTCCTCCCGCTTAATGGAAATGGCCTATTTCATGCAAACAATTGACGCACGCCTTCAGTCTCTTGAGAGGGCATCACTGGCATCAGGGCCGCTCAAATGCGGTGCTTCCGGCTTCACGCGGAACGGGCCCTCATCGCATGTGAAGCTTACCCATCTCTGGCTTCAACCACAACCCCTCCCGCAGGCAGGCAGGCTACATCCCATTGAAGCTGCTTCTCCTCCCGGCTCAGTAGTTACTACTGGACACTAAGTGCGTCATAGGCGGCTAGCAGGTTCATTGCACAGCCAGGCTCTCGCCTCTCTTTCCTGCGCCTCACCTCTAAAACAGGCGTCAGGGTAGCGCTGGCAAGAGGCAGTTGCAACAAATTCACGAGATGTTCGTTATATCGTTATGGTCATGCAGAGTGAGATCGCTACCCCTTGAAGAGAGGGGTGTGGCACGTGCATGTGTGCGTGGGTATAGTAGAGCGAGAGAGCTGGATATATGTTTCTATCCATCTCGCGAAACAGAAGAGCTATATAAATGCAACGACCTCCCAAGAAGAGCTCGCCTCTCTCCAGTCATTCCGATAAAGTGGGTTATTGAACCCGAAGCGCGTTGCTTCTGCCCTGGGAGACGACAGAGAGTCATTCCCCCCTCTTTCCTCGACTACGGTCTGGGAGCCGACAGGAAAAGTTCAACAATATGCATTGCTACCTTTAGTTCAGGGTTAAGGTGAGTTCCAGGCAGTGTTGGGGGTAACGTGTTACAGTATGGAGCTTCAGTAACGTATTACTTTGCGTACGAAGTAATGGAACGCATTACTAATGCAGTTCGGGTAATTACTACCCGTTACAATGCTCAGTAAGCAACGCAGTTTCAAGCTTCAACCTGAAATGAACGGTATTTCGTAGGGCTTCTTTTCCTCAATGACCAAGTCGCTGCACATTATCCCGTTTATGACACGACCAGATACTAAATAAATTAGGAATTGACTCTCAATTAATTGAATGATTTATTGACTGAATAAGTCAATAAATCATCATGACGTAACTGGTTACGTCGCCGTTTTTCTCCCAACACCGCCGTCAAACAAACATCAATAGAGGATTGCGTCGGGTAGTTTTTAATCATACGAAGCAGATTCAATCAGAACTATTTCTTCAAACTATACTTTTTCTAGAATGCTGTGACGTATCGGTTATCATGTGGTTCAGCGGCATTAACGCCGCTGCAGTGCGTGTGCACCGGAGCTTATTCCATTGTTAACTCACACGCCAGCGGTCGCCGTTAAGCACTCACTGTCCGACTGTCACATAAGCAGCCGATAATTATTTCCCATCTCTTAGCAACGTGGTTCTATGAATCTATGCCGTCGGCATCACAACACCGTCATCAAAGTTCTCTGGCATCCTACAGGTGACGTTGCTTAGCAACCGAGCTAATCAGTCATCTTGACTACTGAACAGAATCTCAATACTGGGTAGTGCTGCCGGACTCGTATAAGCGTTTCAAGGTGCGGTCGTGTTCTATTTAATTGTTAAAGCGCTACTGCTCGTCACAACTCTATTCACTTTAGCGTAGGTTACTAGCATGACTGGTATTGCTTAGGGCAATCTCGATGACAACGGTCAATGTTCCCCCTTTCTACGCACGGAGATAATGTAATCTTAATAGTGTGCAGGCCAAGACTGGCTCTTCAAAGCAGATATTAACGACGAGCTTTAAAGTTCCCATCATCCGTCAGCAGAACTCTTTCAGCCTCAAGCGGCAGTCAAGTAAGGAGAAACTACGTGTGCACCGGCTATTTGGGTAAATAATATTAATAGCTGTCTCTCCCCAGTGCATCACCCACTGCTCAGGGAGATCCCCTCATGCGTTGCCTTTACGCCATCTAGTGTTCAAATACAACACTACTAACCTATAACTCCGCTCAACTGGGAAGAGAAGAAGAAAGAAGAGAGAAGAAGAAAGAAGAAGAGACTCCTCCAGGAGCACAGCGTTCCTAATCATGAGGAACTATAGGCCTAGTCACACACCTGGAGTGCCTAGGCATCACATCAAGCTCACGGTATTAACGTTCCTCTAACCAAACTGCGTGCATCCACATAAACGTCTTCAACGACAGTTGCTCTTCCTCACCGGGCAACCGTACTTCATATGCGGATAATCTTCGGCACGCCATCATCTCCCGTTTCCTGGACGTGGCATCCGCCGGCCTCGCGACGACCGAGTTTTTCCCCGACTCTTAAGGACGTGCACTGCACATCCTCCGCTTTGGGGGGAATATCTGCATGAGATCTTCCGCCAAAGCGGCACGCTCAGATTCCCACTATCGCTTACACATTTATTATCACACTCGCTGGATCTAAAACTAGCGTCCCTCCATCATTCTCATTTCAGATGATAGAAGACAGTCTTAATCGCTCAATCAGTTTATCAGCATCTATGACTCATCCTGGCGCACTTAACGGCTAATTAAGCTATACTATATCGTGGGTCATGTCTCAGTATTTAACGAAGTGTATGTCTTTTTCTGCGTGCATCCTGCACTTCATTCATATTCTCGGGTTCATGCTCACTTGGCTCGTGTTAAGCCAGGTTATGATATTCATGCATCACTGTACTCAAGCTAACAGCTCTCGGGCATTATATATCGTCTACATCTCCCTCTTCGCCCGGACATCGGCTCGTGCTGCCAATCCAAGAGCTCTTCAGTTTACCGATGGTAAATATGCATATAACTGGTGGTGGTGTCTTAATAGCATATCAGGGCTTTCGTTCAGACAGGTGCTGCCATTCAAGGCATTTCTCCCTCATCCCTGCAACTCGGGCGGTGGTCCTCCTCCACCTTCATATCCCACATTCGCCAGTGCATGGCGGCTACCCAAGGTCTCAAACACTAAACTTGGTAATCATGCATATAACTGGTGGCGGTTTCATAGCACGTCAGCATGTATACGCATCACTGCGTTCAAGTTTAACCGCACGTCAGGTTGTGACCTCCGGGTCCGTGTTCATGTTTAACCCTGCGTGTGCAGGTTGCGGCCAGTGGGTCAGCGTCATGTTTAACCCTGCGTGTGCAGGTTGCGGCCAGTGGGTCAGCGTCATGTTTAACCCTGCGTGTGCAGGTTGCGGCCAGTGGGTCAGCGTCATGTTTAACCCTACGTGTACATGTTGCGGCCAATGGGTCAGCGTCATGTTTAACCCTGCGGGTGCAGGTTGCGGCCAGCGGGTCAGCGTCATGTTTAACCCTGCGGGCGCAGGTTGCGGCCAGTGGGTCAGCGTTTGTCTAAATCCGCTATGCAGGCGCTAACCATGGTTGGCGTTCACATTAACCCGGCAGTGATTCCGACATTCTCATCATGTCCCATGGGAAAATCGTGTTGGTGAACACGAATCAATAGATTAAAAATCGTGTTGGTGAACACGAAATGCCATGAGACTGGGTTGGTAGACCTGGGGGGTATACTACGAAGCAGGATTTTCACTTAGCCGGCTAAATTCAGGGGAAACTCCGGCTTTCCGGTCCTACGAAGCTGGTTCTCTTTTTAGCAGGCTAGATCTCCATGGTAACTTATGCTTAGCGGCTAACCTGGTCGGGAGCAGGTTAGGTTGCAGGCTAAGAGCTCAACTCAGTGAAAGCACTGCCTGCTGACCAATCAGAGCTCAGTGTGCGGAGTTTAAAGCGATCAAGTCATATTACAGGAGAAAGGAAATACAGAAAAACTGCCATTGCAGGAAAGACGGCCGGCAAAAATCACCGACTGTGAACGTGAAAATAAATAGAATATCACCTCCATCTTCAGAGCAATCTGACTATTATAAAATTAGCATTAAGAAAGCTTACTTAAATATATGCCACAACATAAGTACACTGAGTGCAGATGTCGATGTGTCCCATTATCATTCATATCACATTATCACACATATCACATCATAATGTATCATATATCTCCTTATCTGAGTCAGCTTCTTGAGCCGTATCTGGCCGTGCAACACTCACAGTGTCACATACTGTATGCAGAAGTATTATTTTAAGCAACACATTAAGTTGACGAAACACTCGAGACAAATGTAATTCAGATCGTGTTTTAGACGCGCAGTGATATCATAAACCTGTTAATGTACGCATTCAAACACTTTTTCTTTTGCCAGCTGTATTCACCTTGCAGGTGCAGCTATGTGGCTTTGATCCTGATCAAGTGTTTAAGTCATGGATGTTTAAAGTTTAACTTCTTCATTTTTGACTAGTATTAAAGTTCACTTTTCATTCAGGAAGTATGACGCTGCGCTGTCAGTGAGCTTCTCCATGTTTGTGATTGGTCGAATGTTCCAGATACCACCCCTTTCATGTGAACGCGCACCTAACTAGATAGGACACGGCTGGCTTGAGCGAACGAGTTGATAACCAGCGTCGTAGTACAGTTTAGCGACAGCGCGTATGTTTTGGATTAGGCCAACCGGCTAACTCAAACATATCCAGGTTAGGTTGAACCAGCTTCTTAGTATAGGCCCCGGGTGTAAATAGCATTGTTAGCTAGGTATAAACTTGCCTTGCCTTGCCTTGCCTACACCCGGGTGTAAATATCTGCCTTATTTATTTGCATCGTTTCTGAAGCTGCAGCACATTTCTCCTGATTGCATGCATGTGGATTAACAAAGACATGTAAGTGAGTTGTCCTCATCCGTCCGTCTGTCATCTGTTGTCTCTATTATGGCAGAAGGGACGATTAAGTAAGTACAAGATCATATTTAATATAGAGGATCATATAAAGAAGCAGGTACAGAGCAGTCGTTTGGTGTGTTGCACGCAGTTTTTGCTTTTATCTAACATTTCAGGCCTCTTCATTATTAACCGCTCAGAGCAAGTGTAGCATGAAGAGCGACAGAGTGTGAATAGGGAAGAGGTCTGAATGGATGGGTGAGTCACACAAACAGGACCTTCATCTTGTGTCAAACCAAAGGTCAAAAGTGGATTTAGTTATCTTTGACTACTGCACCTTTTGGTAAGCATTTTGGTCAAATCTCTTTTCTTTGTGCATTACTCCTCTGAGAACTTTAATGTTTAATCTTATGTATTGTGTCTTCAGATGACAACTATTACATTGATGTGAACAAGGGTATGAAGATAGAAATAATGATTTTTGAACTTAATGGTAAAGGTGGGGTACGTAGGTTTGAGAAACCGGCTCGAGATACACTTTTTGTTATATTCCATGGAATGCTCTTAACATCCCGATAGCAATGAATATCTTAAGTGCTTTGACAAAAAATCCATAAAAAAATGTCATCTGTAGAAGCCGTAAAAAGTACAACCGGGCCGGCTAAACGGATTGGATGGCCTACCTGCCTGTCAGCCTTCCATCGGGGCACAAACTTATCTCGTGCCCTCATTGGTAGGGTTGGGTACCGAGAACCGGTTCCGGTTCGGAACCGGTTCCAACATTTCGATTCCAACGGTATCATTTAGAAATGTGAATTTCGGTTCCGCTTTTCGATTCCTGAGGAAATGTTTCTCGCCGCTCTCCGTAGCCTACTGCATGACTGCAGCGGGGCGGGAAATGTAGCGTTGTACCTACACTTCCTACAGTGTAACCTGAGACCAGGGCCGGCCCGTCGCACTGGCATTATAAATGTTCGCCTAGGGCGCCAGATCTGTGGAGGCGCTGCGCTGACAGCTCTGGGAGAAAAAATAAATGTTTTGACCGTTGGTGCTCATCCTAATTTTCGGCCTTGATGTAACAACATTCATAATTAAGTAAATGTAACACCCTTTTCATCCCGGTTACACTTTTCATTTGCCCTGTACGATGGGCGCTGCAAGTGATGAAAATGGGGGATGTTGGCTTATCTGGCAACCGCAGCTCACGAGGGTGCACTGGAACCGGCGCTGTTGTTATTAGCATCTGGTGCTAGCTGCTCTAACGGAAGAAGAAGAAGATGTTTCTACAATGATGTGGAGGGAGAGTCCTCTCCAGTCAGACTGAGAGGCTGATAACTTCAGCTCAGTGAGGTAAAGGACTCTCAGTGTTTAGATAGTTCACTTTAGTCTAAGTCATCTCAGTGGGTCTCAAACGTTTTGATCACAATTTATGTAAACACATATTTCCAAGGCACTCCTTTATAATTATTGGGATAAAACAGGTTTGAAATCATTCCAATGTAAACTATAGGACAGTAAACCAGACATATCGTTTTAAACTGGAGAGATAACAAAATATGCATAAATAAAATAGTAAAATAAGATATGAATGAACAACAAAAATAAAATGCATTACATGTAGGCTATTTGTTATTGTTGTTCTAGTAATTCTGCGTGTGCACCAGATTGAAGCATTTTACTTCAAAATGTTCAAACATTTCTTCCCGGTATGCCTGAGAGGCAGATATGCTTGTTTTTCTCAACAAGAACTGTTTTTAAAAGTTGGACTGTTGTAGCTTCAGGGGTTCTCAGGTTAAAGTTACATAGCAGTGAATATAAACAGACTGATTAATGTGAATATTACTTTAAACTAACCTGTGTAAAAGTTTCTCGAATAAATGTAATTTTTTTGGTGGAAGAAGCATGTATCATTTTTTTACCCTGCCCCTCAAAGAATCGGAATCGAGAACCGTTAAGAACCGGAATCGAAAAGTAGAATCGGAATCGGAATCGGAATCGTGGAAATTCAAACGATACCCAACCCTACTCATTGGTCATGTGCGCGTTCGTGTGTGTTAGAGGAGGGGCTCTGTAAGGAAGTGGCAGATTTTCTCCGTGTTTTTGTGTATTTTCAAATTCTAGCGATCTCGAGCCGGTTTCTCAAGCTTACCTACCCCACCTTTAATGTGCATGCTAAGCTCTTTTACATCCTATCTTGCCCCTATAGGTATGGTATTACATTTGTGTAGTTGTTTTGCATCACTTCCGTTGATAACAAAACCCTTTATCACCACATGGGTCGGCTAAATGCTACTGCGCTGCCCTGAATGATGTAAATGTTATTTTAAAGTCCAAAGTCACCTCTCTTAAGAGCTGCTGCCATGTCAAACAACACAATGACAGCTGATCAAGCTTGACTCACGCTAAAAGGAATGTATGTGACCTGCTAGAGGCTCGAGAGTGAGAGAAATGTTTCCCTGTGTACCGGCTCCACCAGAGCACATGCTCCATTTCCCAGGCTCCTTTTCTACTGCAGGGAGGAGGTCGGAGAGAACTGTTCTCACTAAAACAACCAATTCACACCAATCAAACTGCTATTACTATTTAATTAATAGGGCCACTGAGAGACAGTGGAAAAACATATGGAGCTCCTTGTATTGTAAAGCATTCATCACTTGATTTGTATTCCATTTGGTTCCTAGCTTTACCTTTTAAAAGAGACACACTTGTTAGAGATGCACTTAAGTTGTCACTCATGTAGATATATGAATCGACCTGCTTCAGCAAAATTACCACCCACAAACTCCTGCAATGGTCATTTATAAGAGGAACAGCACCTGAGTCAACAGGACGAGCGCTCAGCTGTAATGAAGGGCTTTAAGAGCTTCTCCAGCGTAGAGGCAGTCAGTCGGCATGTACACTTATTTAACAGTGAACAACCTCATTCAATGGCCATTCAATAAAAACACTGTTTATATGTTTATCCAGGGCTGTAAAACAACGAGAATCATTTCCAGGTTTTGAATATAGGAAATTACTTAAAGAGGCTGGAGTAGACAGATTCAAGCGAGAACTAAATGTACGCAATTGTTGAATTTTTTGAACATTCAGATTGTTCACAGCAGAGCCTTTTCCATCTTTCCTAATTGCACAACCTGTAATTTTAAATAGTATCAGTCCTTCAACAGGTTCTTGTGATATAGAATTTGCAACATAAAGCATATGTCATATTGTTGACGAAACACTTACATACATATATACAATAGCTCTGCTACGAGCAATTAGTTTCCTTATTGATTAACCCTTGTGTGGTGTTCCAGTCGAATTGACCTGTTTTACATTTTCACAGAGAACAAAAAATAACCTTATTGTCTTGTAGAATACAAATTTTTGGACTGTTGCTAAAATACCCCTGCACATTCTTCCTTCATAAGGTGTTTGGGGCAGAAACACACACAGAAACAAGCACACACACACACACACGCGCGCACACACACACACACACACATACGCACACACGCACGCACACACACACGCACGCACTCACACAGAGAGACACACACACACACACATACACACACACACACACATACATACACACAGAGAGACACTCACACATGCACACACACACACACACACACACACACACACACACACACACACACACACACACACACAGAGAGACACACACATACATACGCACACGCACACACACACACTCACACAGAGACACACACACACACACACACACACACACACACACACACAGAGACACACATACACACGCATACACAGACATACACACAGAGAGACACTCACACACACACACGCACACGCGCACACATACACACACACACACACACACCCTTATACATTGTTACAATCAAAGCACAGAGAAGCTGTCTCTGATTTAGTTTCCCCGTTTGTGTAGTGTGGAAACCTGCACAATATTATTCTAGAACAATCTAAACATTTCACATGTTCTCGCACTGAACCTCTCACACCTGCACACTGGGGGGAGGTTTTCTCCACCAGCAATAAGAGAACAAGTGTGTCTGCTCAGAGGGGCTTGGGATTGAATAGTCTTCATCCCCAATGAAAAGCCGCTCAACTGCTGTCATAATAAGGATGGTACGTGGGACTGCAGGAATGCCAGTGACTCATTTCTATGACATCAAGTCATCCTTATAGTTCTTGATTCCTTTCTCAGTAAAATGATTCTGGATATTATATATTTTGAGAGCTACACTTCATAGCCAGCTTTGATTATATTTAGATAAAGTTAAAAGTCAGTTAAAAATAATAAACTTAAATAAATGGATAATCATGAATATGCATTCCAAGTCTTTATTATCTTGGATGTGGATTTTAACATACATTATAACTTCTGAAAAATGATGATTTTCATCTCTTCAGGTTCTCATCATGTCTGTCCAACAATCAGAGAAGCCTGAGAAAACTGTCCACCTTTGACAGGCTGGAAGCAGGGGATTAATTCACCTTTTGTTCATAAAAAAATACATAATTCATTTATCAAAACTTACTTTGTAACCATCGACCTGTGCATGTATGCAACACAGATTCAAAGATTCAAAGGCTTTATTATCATACAGTATGCACAGTAGTTACAGTGTGGGTATGGTAATGACAATCTGAAGTCCCATTCTCCTCCAGCAATGCAATAATATACTGTAAATAGGACATAAAACAATACAACTAATTTAACAAAAACTATACAATATTTTAAGATTATGTTGATAGACCAATGTGCACGTAGTAATGCAGATCAAGTAAACGATATACATGTCAACGGAGTCTTATATACATGTAAATAGAATAAGATAAACAAGAACAGAAAGTAAAACTACATACTGTAAAGTGAAATAAAATACGGATACTGAAATACAAGTCGATGGTTTGTAAAATATTTTTTGATAAACTTTATTCCTGGACATCTTCTTACAAATGTCTCAGATCAGCTGTCCATTCCCAACTGTTGAGTCAAAACTGTATTCAGATCAGTCTGGCCTGGTTTGACCCACATTGTTTCTGAACAGGCAGCAAGTGCTGTTCATCTAGGATAGTGACTCTTTTTGCATGCCAAATAAACATACTTTCCAGCCTGGCTGGGTCAAAGAGTCATTTATTGTATCATTGCTGTGAAAACACTGAATACCCAGGACTGGTTGTGGCTGGGGTACAGCGACCTTGATTGGCCTTTAGATGGTCTTGTTCAGACCAGAACAGTCTGGCTTGTAAGTTACTGAAACAATATTTTGATTGATTTTTACACATAATGCTTTGGTACAAGTTCTATCCTTTACAGAATTAAACCAGAAATTGCATTGCATCCGCTGTCCCTTTGTGTTCCCTTTCGTGAACCTCAAGCATTCATTTAGGATGTGATTTCTCTTGCAGTCTCTTTGTCCGAAGTTCATGTCCTTGTTCCTGATATCTAAACATTAAAACATGCTCTTGGAAGGAAAGAAGAAGATGCCCTGATAAGTCAAAGAATAAGGTTCAAGGGAAAAACGAGGTTAACCAGCAGGAAAGGGATATTACAGACTTTTTAATCTGTGCTTCCAACCTTAAATAGACCATGGGGAAGCATACTGAGCAGAGAGAGAGCTGCGTGTGCCAGTCAATGACTCCTCATGTTGGCTTCACACTCTCAAACAAATAATACATTAACCCCACAAGCTCTAGATATCATTGATAGAGTGGTTACATTGGATTATTTTTATTCAAAGCTCTCCAAAACAATCACAAAACAGAATGGAGAAAATGTGACCCACTGGTAACCTATCTGAAGATTGAGAATAGGGCCCAGAAACTAGATTGGAAAGAGTGCATGTTTGTCGAGTCTAATAAATGCACTCTTTTCTAATAATTAGACTGTAACATTTACAACCCACAAACTACCTCACTGTTACCAAAGACCCTTAAAAATACCAAACCTTACCTTAACTAATACATGTTTTCCAAAATATTGATTCTATCAGTCAAACATTGGTTTAAATTGAATTAATATCAGACGTGATCAAACGAAGAAACAAGGCAAGTAAAAGTGCAAATGAAATGCATTTGGCAGGGCAACCCTGTGTCCTAAAAATTACGTTCCCACAGAACTAAACTGCATTCTCAATTACGTTTAGCTAGAAACATATTTTCTCCCACGTTACGTTCGTTATGAACGTATCTCAACTACGTTTATGTTCTATCTTTGCCATTTATTGTCTTGCTTATAACAATGATAATAATCATTTATAAATATCATTTTAGAGCACACATGTGAATCAGTAGGCGAGGCTGTAATTTCGCCAGTTGTTACTCTCATGAGCGAGGCAGAAAATAATAGTTTTAACATGCCAAAAAGCTGCTGTGTCGTGTATTGCACCTCAAACATTAAAACAAATCCAGAGTTACGTGTTTCTGTACTTCCTCTAAGAAAAAATGACAGTAACAGAAGATCTCTGTGACGCCAGATGTGGTGTTGTTAATGCGATATGATATCCGGAAAAAATGTCAGTTTAGGATGGCCGAAGACACTACACTACCCATAATCCCTTCCGTTCCTCTCAAAAATTCTTGAGAAAGCGGTCGCAAAACAGTTGTGTGATTAAAAAACAATGATTTATTTGAAGATTTTCAGTCTGGCTTTAGAACACATCATAGCACAGAGACAGCTCTGGTTAAAGTCACAAATGACATTCTAATAGCCTCAGACAAGGGACTTGTCTCTATTCTTGTTTTGCTCGATCTCAGTGCTACATTTGATACTATCGACCATGATATCCTATTGCAAAGACTAGAGCACTTAGTTGGCATACAGGGAACTGCTTTAGGCTGGTTGAGGTCCTATATATCTGAACGCTCTCAGTTTGTACGTGTTAACGATGAATCTTCCACGCAAACCAAAGTTAGCCATGGAGTGCAACAGGGTTCAGTGCTGGGACCTATTTTGTTCACATTATATATGCTTCCGTTAGGCAATATTATAAGGAATCATTCTGTAAACTTTCATTATTATGCGGATGATACTCAACTATATTTATCAATCAAGCCTGATGAAATTAATCATCTAAATAAAATTCAAGACTGCCTTAAGGACTTAAAAACGTGGATGACCTTAAACTTTTTGATGTTAAACACGACCAAAACTGAAGTTATTGTACTTGGCCCGAAGAATCTACGAAACAAATTATCTAAAGATATACTAACTATGGATGGCATTAATTTGGCCTCCAGTGAGACTGTAAGGAATCTTGATGTTATATTTGATCAGGATTTATCCTTTAACGCCCACATAAAATCAATTTCAAGGACCGCCTACTTCCATCTAAGTAACATTGCAAAAATCAGGCATATCTTGCCTCAAAACGATGCAGAGAAACTAGTCCATGCATTTGTTACTTCTAGACTGGATTATTGTAACTCTTTATTATCAGGGAGTACCAAGAAGTCAGTCAAGTGGCTTCAGCCGATTCAAAATGCTGCAGCTCGTGTACTAACCAGAGTTAGGAAAAGGGACCACATTACTCCTGTTCTGGCTGCCTTACACTGGCTCCCTATTGAACACAGGATATCATTTTAAATTCTTCTTCTCGCCTAAAAAGCCCTTAACGGCCAGGCGCCATCTTACCTTAAAGAACTCATTATACCCTACTGTCCTACTAGGGCATTGCGTTCCAAGAATGCAGAGTTGTTGGTTGTTCCTAGAGTCTCTAAAAGTACAATGGGAGCCAGAGCCTTTTCTTATCAAGCTCCACATTTGTGGAATCAGCTTCCAGTTTGTGTTCGGGACACCCTATCCGTTTTTTAAGAGTGTCCTTAAGACCTTCCTTTTTGATAAAGCTTATAGTTAGGGCTGATTAGATTCAGCCCCTAGTTTTGCTGATATAGGCTTAGTTTGTCGGGGGACATCTTACTTTTTCCTTCTCTCTGTCTATACCTGTGTACTCTCATGTTCCGATTAACCCAGCTTCCGCAAATGTCTTTCTTTTTGGTGTCTATATACGCCGGGATCCGGAGTCATGGATGATATACGCCCTGGATCGCGAGTCGTGGCTGTGGTCCTGGATGGATATCCTCGTGGATTCATCTTCCTATTATACACACATGCATTTCCAAATATTTGGACTACCTATGTTGCAAATGTATTATCTTTTCAATTTACACACGGCATCTAGTGCACGTCTGTCCGTCCTGGGAGAGGGATCCCTCCTCTGTTGCTCTCCCTGAGGTTTCTCCCATTTTTCCCTTTAAACTGTGGGTTTTCTCCGGAAGTTTTTCCTTGTACGATGTGAGGGTCTAAGGACAGAGGGTCTAAGGACAGAGGGTGTCGTATTGTCATACTGATATTCTGTACACACTGTGAAGACCACTGAGACAAATGTAACATTTGTGATATTGGGCTATATAAATAAACATTGATTGATTGATTGATTGAATCCCCAGCTATCGTTTGGGACTACAGTCCCGTTGACAAACCACGTGATTAATCTTCAAGCTCTGGGATTGGATGTTGGAGTGGCAGTGCGCCAAGGTTACGCCGAGCGTCAAACTCTTTGAAATGGAACAAAACCACGGCAGACTATTCAAAACTGGACTCGAACGCCCCCCCAGAAATACACATGCTGGCTATTGTGTTTCGCAACATGTTCTCTATGGCACGTCTCTACTGGGAATTGTAGTTTTAAAAGACGTTTTCCCCAAAATTGAAAGTTGACAGTATTAAACTGTGTACAGCCCTGGAGGTTTAGGCGATAGGAAACAAATTGGTGTGTACAAATGTAAAACATGTAATTACTAAATGGGTGAAAATCGCTTGTATCCATAATGGGCAGCATTAATATATACCCACATGACAGCTCATTGTTACTTTGTAATTCTACTCCACTACAATTCAGAGGTTAACCTGGTATTTTTACTCCACTACATTTATTTTAGTTACTTTGCAGATTCTGATTAATGATGTGAAATATAAACAACCCTTAAATCAGACTTTAGTTACACCTGGGTAACATTCAGGTAAGGTGATTGTCAAGTGCCAACAATCAGGAGAGATATTTGATAGTTGGTGCTTGAGAAGACTAAACATTTATCTGCAGATCTATATTAATTACTCGTTATTCTCTACTAATAGTTAATTAAAAACTGTATATAATTGCTATTTTGCACATCCCTTTCAAGATTTCAAGATTGTTAAGGTTTATTGACATATCATATACACAACTACGGTGTAGTTATGCAATGAATGAAAAACTTGGGTCACAGGTTCCTCAACAGTGCATTACAAGACATCTATCAATATGTGTGTACCTCCACATTAAACTGTAAAATTCTGCACATTTCGTATACTATCTACATACATAAGAGTATAATTAATGTGTATAATATCAGTTAAAACAAGTGCTTCAACATAGTTAACATTGCAGGAAAGCAATATATTAGACATTAAGTACTTTGTCAGGCTTAATATTTATGTGTAGATAGATACCCCCAAAGTTTTTTTCATATTTAATAGAAGACCTTAACCTAAAGTATTCTTTAATGTGTTAATAAAGGTTAATTAGTTTGTCTGTTTTGCACATCCTCATATTAATATCTTTGTACATCCTGCACTAAACTGTTTTATTGTAGAGATCACTTACAGTATCTTCTTGATTTTTTATCATTCTATATTTTTATCATTGACCTTCTACTTTCCCCCTATGAAAGTATGTACTATTAATATTTTTTTCATCAAATAACATTATTCAACAAAAATAACATTATTCAACAAAAATAATTCAATAACGTGCTTTAACCACTAGGCGGTGCAGACCCTTGTCTGCACCGCATACTAATAGTAACTTTGTATTATTAGTGTAGGACACTTATGTATGTATGACATCTGAAGATGTGTAGTTTTATTTTTACATAATTGTACAGGATATTGCTATATTATTTCTCATGTTTTACTTCTACACATTAATATCTGATTTGTAAAACATCACAGACAGAAAGGTATATCCGTCATTTAATGGTAAGCTATTGAAAGTGTGATTCCATAGATGTGTCTCCCATCACCCAAAACCCCTGACTATTCTCTCAACTCAGTATTTACATTCTGATATTCAAAGAAAATCAGTAATATCTTTAAAAACGATAGAAAAGAAAAGTCCTTTTCTACCAGCTGTGCACCGTTATGGAGTAAATATAACCTATCTACCAATTGGATCAAATATAAAAGTCAGCCGAATTACTATTGATACTGCAAGGAGACGTATTGTGTGAAAAGAAAGAGATTTCAGTATTTTGAGGCTCTAAGCCCCATTTATTTTCCTCACAGATGGCAAAAAAAGTCCGACATATACGCTTTAAAATAAAAACAAATACATAAAAAGATAAAACACTGGCATGTAATTTACGTTAGAATAAATAGAATGGTTTTGAATAATAGATGAGAGTAAAATCTACGTCACTTTACAGCCCCACCCACTTTTGGGGAAACCAACGCTGTCATTTGAACGGCGATCAAGCCTGAAGCCACAGAGCTCTTCTGTTGCTGTCCTTTCTTCTTCGAGGAAGTACAGAAACACGTAACTCTGGATTTGTTTTAATGTTTGAGGTGCAATAAACGACACAGCAGCTTTTTGGATGTTAAAACTATTATTTTCTGCCTCGCTCATGAGAGTAACAGCTGGAGAAATTACAGCCTTGCCTACTGATTTCAAATGTGTGCTCTAAAATGATATTTATAAATGACTATTATCATTATTATAAGCAAGACAATAAATGGCAAAGATATGTAGAAAATAAACGTATTTAAGATACGTTCATAAGATATGTAACGTGGGAGAAAATACGTTTCTAGCTATACATAATTGAGAATGCAGTTTAGTTCCGTGGGAACGTAATTCTTAGGAGACAGGGTTGGGCAGGGGCATAACTAGCTTTTAACTAACATTAAAGCGACCAAGCAAGACAGTTTGACAGTTAGGACAGCTCCTGCTTAAAGACAATCAGACGAGTCCATTATGACAAAGCACCAGGAAAGCATTGGGAATATCCTTCCTTTAACACGCAGGACTCTGGTGAAGGCACCAGGAGCATGTGTGTGGAGTCACCATAACAATGAGCTGACAGATGCGGATTAAGAAATGCTATGGCTGATCATGGGCTCAGACTCCAGTGCAGAAACACTGTGTGAGCTCCCATGACAGGAACACAGAGGGAGGCAGTCTCTGACTCAGTACAATTCTGCACATAGACCACTGAGGGCATAAACATGGCCCAAACCATAAAACAGCCAGCAGGTCGGGTTTCATAGTAAACCTACACCACAGCTCCGTCTTCCTGCCTGCAGCACTAAATATAAACATGGACAGCTGAGGAGGGCAGGGCCAGAGCTCCCTGGGGTTAACGTGTGATTTATGCCAAAGAAACACCAGCAAAGCCTTTAATTGGGGGTCGCTGCTGGCACTGGGACTTTATAGAGGAACTGTAACCAGAACAACTTTATTTAAACACGGAGCTACAGCTGGTATTGGGACATGCATCAATTTAATCCTTCTTCGTAATAATGTGACACTACTCAGTAACCTGATATTATGGCGCTACTCCATATCCTAAAACTGTATCATTATATTTCTCTAATTTTACAGTCAACTTGAGCTACTAGAAAAACAAGATAAAAAAGAAGAGAATATGAAAGCATATCTGTAGCATGGTGCCTTTTTTAAATATGTATGGTGCCTTTTTTAAATATGCAAATCAATGGTCAAATCTCAGGGCATATAATGTGACCGACATATTTTATGTTTTAAATTCCCAATCAGGAAACATTTTCCATCAACTCTGATGAATGAGCGCATGGATCAACATTTTCCCCACACACCCCATGTACACAGCACTCAGAAACCCTCTGTTAGAGCGGTTCAAGATTGCCAGAGAAGGCAGACTCCATACTACAGCCCAAGTTCCAACACACAGACTGGGGTATGTTAGAGTCCTACATAGACATTGACTCATATGCCTCCTCAATTCTGTACTATATCAACTTCAACAACATCAATAATTGTACCACCTTCAAAAGGATCATAATATTCCCGAATCAGAAGCCGTGGATAAACAAAGAGGTCCGTCTTCTGCTGAAGACACGTGACACTGCTTTCAAAACAGGGGACACTCAGGCCTACAGTTCAGCCAGGGCCAACCTGAGAAGTTCCGTCAAAATGGCCAAGCACAGCCACAAGCTACGGGTAGAGGAACACTTCACCACCAACTCCGACCCCTGACGCATGTGGCATCAAGGCCACCACAGACTGCAAGCTCACCTACACCTCATTACAATACATTACATGTCACTTGTTAGACGCTCTTATCCAAAGCGATTTACATACATGCAGTACTCTGGGCAGTCCCCACAGGAGGAACTTGGGGTGAAGTGTCTTGCCCAGGGACACAACGACATGCTGACTGCAGTGGGGATAGAACCAGTGCTCCCCTGATCCGAAGATCAACGCACTAGGCCCCTTAGCCACAGCTCCCCAACCAGCAACACCTCCCTCCCTGATGAGCTAAATACATTTTACGTTTGCTTTGACGGAGACAACCAGGCGGCGCGCTGACAATAACCTGGAATTCAACACCAAGAAGACCAAGGAGCTGATTGTGGACTTCAAAAGGTCCAAGGGCTACACACACACACACACACACACACACACACACACACACACACACACACACACACACACACACACACACACACACACACACACACACACACACACACACACACACACACACACACACACACACACACACACACACACACACACACACACACACACACACACACACACACACACACAGATCAGCATGTAAGCACCTTATTGTCCACATCAATGAGGACCTCTCCTGGATGCTTAACACCTCTGTCATTGTAAAGAAGGCTCACCAGTGTCTCTTCTTCCTGAGGAGACTGAGGAAAGCACATCTGTCTCATCACATCCTGGTGAACTTCTACCGCTGCACCATCGAAAGCATCCTTCTGCATCACGGTCTGGTACGGCAACTGCACCGCTGCAGACAGAAAATCACTCCAGAGTTTGTACTGCGTTGGGCAGTACAAACTGCCCAACGCATCACCGGTACTCCTCTGCCAGCTGTAGACACAATTCAGCACACATGATGTCTGAGGAAGGCGCGTAGCAGCATCAAGAACACTTCTCACCCCAGCCACAGACTGTTTGCTCTGCTGCCCTCTTGGAGTCGCTACAGGAAACTCTGCACCAGGACCAGCCGGTTCAGGAAGAGTTTCTTCCCCTAAGCTATCACCTGGCTGAGCCAACACAACTGATGGTCTCAAGCACATTCAGAAGGCAAGCCATTCCACAAATGGACTCTTGACAAGGCACACCTGTTAATTGAAAACCATTTTAGGTGACGACCTCATGAAGCTGACTGAGAGAAGCCAAGAGTGTGCAAAGCTGTCATCAAGGCAAAAGGGGGATACTCTGAAGATTTTTTTTAACTAGATAAATCCATAATGCGTTATTTCATAGTTTTGATGTCCATCTTCCATCTTCTCCCGCTTATCCGTGGTCGGGTCGCGGGGGTAGCAGTTCCAGCAGAGAGCCCCAAACTTTCTTTTCCCTGGCCACATCAACCAGCTCTGACTGGGGGATCCCAAGGCCCTCGGTCTCTTCCCAGCTGGACGTGCCTGGAACACCTCCCTAGGGAGGCGCCCAGGTGGCATCCTAACTAGGTGCCCGAACCACCTCAACTGGCTCCTTTCGACGCGAAGGAGGAGCGGCTCAACTCCGAGTCCCTCCCTGATGACCGAACTTCTCACCTTATCCCTAAGGGAGACACCAGCCACCTTGCGGAGAAAACCCATATCGGCCGCTTGTATCCGCGATCTCGTTCTTTCGGTCATGACCCATCCTTCATGACCATAGGTGAGGGTAGTTTTGATGTCTTCAGTATTAATCTACAAAATAGAAACAAATTCAAATAAACAAAAACCATTGAATTGAATGTTGGTGTGTCCAAGCTTTTGACTGGTAGTGTATATTATACTTGAACAACTCTGCACTTCCTGCTGTTTTGCACTTCTGGTTAGATGCAAACTACATCTAATTGACCTAGTACCTGTATTCTGTGCAATGAAAATATCGTTGAATGTAATTTAATCTAATTTTCTTTTGGAGGGGTGCAGTGTCTGTTAGACACAAACATGCTAATGGCTTAGTTTGTCCACCACGTTGGTCACCATCGAGAGAAACTTGGGGTTAAGTATCTTTCCCAAGGATACATCGACATGATGAAAGCAGGGGCTGGGATCAAACCGCAGACCACCCGATTGGAAAATGACCGCACTACCTCACAGCCACAGTAATGGATTAACATGAACCTTTTTACAGATATTCGTGTTCCTCAGATGAAAACCCACTAAACTAAAACAAACTTAATGTCTTTTTTGGGGTCTCCACAAGTTCAAATGTCTTCCTTTACAATGTTTAGTCAAAGATTGAATTGTCTCTGCTAGCTCAGGTTTTAATTCCAAATACTTGCACAAAGAATGATTATTATACTGCATTGTTATTGCTTGTTAGAAATGTGAAACATTGCAATCCTCATGTTAGCATTATCATTGTGGACATGTTAGCATTTAGCTTTAGGAACCACTGTTACCTCGGAACAACATCCTGAACTCCAATGAAAGCTGTAGACTATATTCTAAAAAGATACATATTATTTTTGTGGCTTAACCTTTAATATAAAAGGAACATTATAAGAAAGAGAGAGGGGGATTTAAATAGAGGGGGTGTAATACAGTAAAAGGATGCAAGTTGGATTCTAATTGAGGCTGTAAAGATTAGATTCGACCTTTGTAAATGTGCGTGCTGTATCAGGCTTGTTCAGGGTGCTCAACTCTATGATTTAAAGAATGAGTTCACCGGCTAAAAAAACATGTTCTCTTTTGATACCTAGCCATTTAAATGAGTTTGAAACAATAACTTCAAAAGGAATAGAAGAACTAGTGGCCATGAGAATGGGCACTAGAGTGTTCTATATATTTAATTGGCAGATTATAAAATGATACTCAGAACTGCATTTAGCTCTGATGCTGTCCCATAAGAAAGAATTGGGGGAAATCAATTAAGTTTTTGGCAAAATTAAATCAAAGTGAAATATTATGTAGCCTCTATTATAATTATTATATCCTATCTGATGAACACCAATAGACTTATCAATGTGCTAATTGGCT
Source organism: Pseudochaenichthys georgianus (assembly GCF_902827115.2). Classification (NCBI taxonomy): domain Eukaryota; kingdom Metazoa; phylum Chordata; class Actinopteri; order Perciformes; family Channichthyidae; genus Pseudochaenichthys; species Pseudochaenichthys georgianus. The sequence goes on from NC_047517.1 coordinate 2,777,829, forward strand.
TTCTATTAGCTACCATTTGCCCGCAGTATAAAACATACTTCAGCAAATCAGAAAGAGCCATTCAAGCGCTATGAAGTTGTGAAATAATTATACTGCATTCAGGTAAACTTCATTCTAATGAATAATATGGTGAATTATAAATGCGTGTCACCTGCGAATGAATAGGTTTATTTAAGAGCCACTGTGGGCAGATGGTCAGGAGGGGATATATTATAAAAATACGATAAAACTAAATACACACAGCTAAATGGGAGGAAAGAAAAGAAAAACTAATGTACAATGCAATGTGTTCATTATAATAGAGCGAAACATATTCTGAACACAAAAGGTCTATTCAGATCCATTCCATTGACAAGCAGGTAGAAACCTCAGGCAGTTATCTGAACAGCAGGGCAAATAGAACCTTTACTGAAGTCTTCTGCATGGACAGATCGAGGCAAAACATGTACAAAAACATGAACTGACATTCATTTGACACCAAAGATTGTCGCTGAAAAAAAGTGAAAGAAAAACAAAAGGAAATCAAATTACACAACCTAGGTTTATCATCTTGCACATACATTTGAAACTAGTCCTTATTTGACAATATACTCTCGAATCAATATGCTTGATCTTGGCTGGTCAGTGTGTTCTACAGGCAGTGACGGAGGAAGAGTGTGTTGTGAACAAACGCTGTATATGGTGAGAGTGAGAAGAGAGAGGAGTGAGCATTAAGATGGTATTTCAGGATCCTTGCCAGGCTAAAGTGTTTCTGGGAGCGACTGATTAGTCCTCCAATTGCAGCGATTGCAAGAAGAGCTTTCATGTTTTCTCAGCTGACAGTTAGCTGCAGGCCAGCATTTAGAGATGTTTGTGTTTTAATAGCAAGAGTATGTACTGGCATAGAAGGTCTAAACGAGTCTGCTGAGCTCATGGAGGAACAATGTTAATGAACTAGATGTTATCTTTTGATTTAGGTTAGATGTGAGCTTATACTCACTTTAAGTAGCTCTGAATGAATCCTATTGATGTTTTACCTTCAGCTTTTGTATTTAGCTAGACTCAATAGAAGCAGACGGAGTCTGCAGACAGACAGAGGGGAGGGGGGTTTAAAGCCAGCTGAGAGATAATGTCACTACTCCGCAGAGGTAGAAAGATTCCTATTTTTACAACAAAGAAACGAAATGTACTTTCAAGATTGTGCGTAAAAAATAAACGTTGCAAGTCCAGGAGTCATTAAAGGCTCAGACACAAAGCTTTTCAGGAGGAGCCTCGTCTCAGCACGTCCTCAGACAGAGGCCCCCCCCCACACAAGGCAAGGCAATTTTTTTTATATAGCACTTTTCAGCACGTGGCGATTCAAAGTGTTTTACAGATTAAAAGCAAAAGACATTTAAGAACAAATACAGCATAAATACATTATTAAAAAGGCATTTAAAAACAGGCATAATAAGCAAAGGTAATGAAATAAATAAAATAAATAAACACAGCAGGTACAGAATACATGACTACAAAGCCATACTGTAGTGTGAGTATGGGCAGCTCAATTAAAAGCAGCGGCAAATAGGTGCGTTTTTAGTCGGGATTTAAAAATAGGAAGTGTTTCAGCAGACGTGCACGATTTGGGCAGTTTGTTCCAAATTGTTGGGGCATAATAACTAAAAGCTGCTTTTCCATGTTTAGTGGTTATTCTCGGAACAGAGAGCAGACCAGACCCAGAAGACCTGAGACTCCTGGATGCTTCATAATGATGGAGTAGTTGTGTTGAAACCATGTTTAACCATAATGCACCTTGTGTATTGTGTTGCCACACGGACCCTTTAGTGGGGACACTTAGCTTTTGCTCGTCATTCCTGCTTAGCTTGTCATACTGAGCAGACTTGTATTTACCTTCTTGATGTTAAATGATAATAAAGAGTGGAACTCCATTCTCAACATATCTCCTCCGACTCCCTTTCATCGGCACTACACTGGTGACCCTGACGTTTCCGAGAAAGTTTCCGGAAACTTAACGAAAATGGCTGAGCGCGATGTTTTCGTAAAACTGCCGGAGTTCTGGGAGCACGCCGCGGAGGCATGGTTCGCCCACGTATAGGCACACTTTGCCTGCAGGCAAATCCGCGATGGGGACTTAAAATATTACCACGTGGTGGCAGCGCTGGGATGCTCCACTTCATCCAGGTTGGTGGGATTTGTCGCTGATCCCCCTCACCATGGCAAATATGAGGCAATTAAGGCCCTTCTCCATAAGACATTTGGCTTATCTGCTAAGGAGAGGGTCCGCCAAATTCTGGACATTCAAGGCCTAGGGGACAGCAAGCCATCTCAACTCATGGAGAGAATGTTAAATCTGGTAGGGGGGGAAGATCCCCGGATTTTATTCACAGAGATTTTCCTGCGTCACTTACCTTCCCGGGTCCTGACGGCGCTGGCCAACACGCCTGTCACGGAGCCCTGTGCCTTGGCTGAAGAAGCGGATCGTTTTTTCATGGCTACACAACAGCCCGGTGCAGAGACGTTAGCCGCGACGCGCAACGGCCCATCTGCAGTCAAGAAAGCATGGCGGAGAGTGCTCTTACCACGCACGTTTCGGGACAATGGCGATGAAATGCATCGCCCCGTGCAGCTACAAACCCCCGGGAAACGGAGGTGCCGGCGCTCAGTAGTGGCCCTGAGCGTCGGCGGCACGTGCAGGCTCCTCTTCGTCAGCGACAGCGTTTCGGGGAGCCGTTTCTGTGTGACACGGGCGCTCAACGGAGCGTAGTTCCCACGTCGGGTGAAGACGTCACCCGTGGAGAGCACGGACCGCATTTGACGACGGCTAACGGCGGTCCCATTCACACGTACGGCGTGAGGCCTATGTGTTTGTGCATCGGAGGACAGCGTTTCAGCTGGGATTTCGTGACAGCGGACATTTATTTTCCCCTCCTCGGAGCAGATTTTTGGTGTGCTCATGGACTCTTAGTGGACGTTAAGAATAGGCGTTTGGTTGATGCCTTAACGTTTTCTTCCCTCGTGTGCACACTTGGCAGCGCAGCGTACGACGGGCTGTCGGGGGCAGACATGTTTCTCAGACTGTTGGCCGAGTTTCCAGACCTGTCGCTGCCCAACTTCTCTGCGCTTACCACTAAGCATGGCGTGGAGCACCACGTCACTACCGAGGGGCCTCCTGTCTACGCCAGGGCCCGGCGGTTGAACCCTTCTAAGCTAGCGAGGGCGGAGTTCGCAACCATGGAGCGTCTGGGCATTGTCCGCCGCTCCAACAGTCCTTGGGCTTCCCCTCTGCACGTCGTCCCCAAACCCAACGGCGGGTTCCGCCCGTGCAGGGATTACCGCCGACTCAACGACGCCACTACGCCTGACCGCTATCCGGTGCCGCACATTCAGGACTTTTCGGCACATCTGGCCGGTACGGGGGTGTTTTCCAAGGTGGACCTGGTGCGTGGATACCACCAGGTGCCCATGCACCCCCCAGACATTCCCAAGACAGCAGTAGGGATGGGTATCGTTAAGGTTTTAACGGTACTACATACTTTTATCGATACCGCTTATCGGTCCGGTCTTTTAACGGTACTCTTATCGGTTCTTTTAGAGAAAAAAACAAGGTAAACTAACTAAACAAATTGTGAACAAAACTAACATTTATTTTTATTTAAATTAAATAAATAATATTTCACATCAAAAGAAACAACAATGCTTTAACAAATCGTATTAAATAATGTGATGACAGAATAGCTGAAACTTTAACAACATAAATAACTCTGTTAGCTCTAATCATTAACCCATGTTTGTATAATTGAGTGTTGCTGCTAGCATACATAACACCTGACGTGAAAACGTTACTCGTGGATGGGGCTACAAAGCTACTGGAGAGACAGTCGAACCCGGTCCATTTCTCCGTCTGAATGTGGTGCACTTTTGCTAAATGTTTCGACATATTGCTCGTGTTACCGCCCTTACATGCTAAACTCTTATTGTGCTTTTGGTAACGAGCATTGTCCACATTGAGACGGGTAAAGTTTAACCACACCTCGGAGCACGTTCTCTCTGCCATCTCCTCCATGTAGCAGCTGAGCAGCTGCGTGTGTGTAAACTGCCCCGCCCCCTCGCGAGCAGGCGGGGGAGAGAGAGATCTCTCGACTGGATTGGAAAGATCGAAAATACTAAAAATAATCATTGACGCATTTTGCAGTCTTATTGCATATTAGAAACGGAGTTGGCGACACTAAAACTGCAATATAATGTTTGTGTAGCAATAATACATATGACATACATTTTTTAGATGTCTCCAGTACAGATAAAAAGACAGATAACGTCGGAGCTTAACGGCACCACGGTCTTTAATAATTCAGCCCCGGGGCCCGTTTAATACAGGGGCTCGGTACCCATCCCGACCCTAGACAGCAGTAATAACGCCTTTTGGACTTTTTGAGTTCCTGCAGATGCCTTTTGGGCTCAAGAATGCCGCTCAGACGTTCCAGCACCTGAGGGAATCGGTGCTGCGGCCCACGGGACCTGCCGTTTGTGTTTGTCTACCTCGACGACATACTCGTCGCCAGCGCTTCAGTGCAGGAGCACCTGTCCCACCTCCGGGCCCTTTTCACGCGGCTCAACGAACACGGATTAATCATCAATCCTGCAAAGTGCCAGTTCGGGGTGTCTGACATTGATTTCCTGGGGCATCGCGGCACCAAGGGCGGTGCGGCACCTCTGCCAGCGAAGGTGGAGGGTGTTACGGCTTTTCCTCGCCCGCTCACAGTCCGGTCGCTCCGTAAGTTTCTGGGGATGGTGACTTTTTACCACCGTTTCATCGCCCGGGCCGCACACATAATGCGGCCGCTGTATGAAGCGTTGAAAGGCAAGACCCTGTCCAGTCGATCGACTGGACAGCAGAGGCGGACGTCGCTTTTGCTGAGGTCAAGACCGCGTTGGCTCAGGCGGCTTTGCTGGCACACCCATCATCTACGGCTCCATGCATCTCCATCACCACGGACGCATCGGACTACGCGGTCGGCGCAGAGCACGAGCAGTGGGTGGGGGGCGCTTGGCAGCCGCTCGACTTTTTCAGCCAACAGCTGACGCCCAGAGAACGCAGGTACAGCGCCTTTGACCGTGAGCTCCTGGGTCTTTGGTTGGCCATGCGGCACTTCCGTTTCATGCTGGAAGGCCGGGAGTTTACGGCGTTTGTCGACCACAAGCCGCTCACCTTCGCCATGTCAAAAGTGGCGGAGCCTTGGTCGGCACGTCAGCAGCGGCAGCTGTCCTACATATCAGAGTTCACTACAGACATAAAGCACGTGGCTGGCAAATCGAACCTGGTTGCTGATTGCCTCTCCAGGGTCGTCATCAGTGCCGTCCAGTTGGGTCTGGATTATAGTCGCATGGCGGCGGACCAGGTCGCTGACCCCGGCGTCCAGGCTCTGAAGCTGGAGAGCACTGGGTTTTGTTTGGAGGACGTGGTGTTTGGAGGACGTGGTGTTTGGAGGACGTGGTGTTCGGCGACGCGGGCATTACTCTCCTGTGTGACGTCTCTACGGGCCTGTGGGCCCTATGGGCCTATCGTCCCTGCCAGCTGGAGGCGTCCTGTGTTCGAGGCTGTGCACGAGCACAAGCCTTCGGTACGTTTGGTGGAGGCGAAGTTCGTTTGGCAAGGGCTGAAAAGGGACGTGAGGACTTGCGCCAGAGAGTGCGTGGCTTGTCAACGCGCTAAGGTGCACCGCCACACGAAGGCCCTGTTGGAGCGTTTCCTGGTGCCTGAGAGGAGGTTTGATCACGTCAACATTGACCTGGTTGGTCCATTGCCTTCCGCTCAGGGGTTTTCCTACCTCCTCACCATGGTGGACAGAACAACCCGGAGGCGGTTCCGCTCGTTTCGACGTCGGCTACAGACGTTGCCTGGGCCTTCATTGCAACGTGGGTGTGTCGTTTTGGCACCCCGTCGGACATTTCCTCAGGCAGGGGCTCCCAGTTCACGTCCGAACTCTGGAACGCCGTGGCAGGCGGTTTGGGGGTTAAGCTGCACAGGACTACCGCTTACCACCCTCAGGCTAACGGCCTCTGCGAGCGCTTCCATCGCTCCATGAAGGCGGCCCTCAAGGCCGGCCTTACGGACGGTAACTGGTTCGACAAGCTGCCCTGGGTGATGCTGGGCCTGAGGACTGCACCTGAGGAAGATCTGCAGTGCTGTACAGCGGAGATGGTCTACGATCAGCCGCTGAGAGTTCCGGGGGATTTCCTCCCAAATGCATCAGCTCCCTGGTCTGCCACGGCCCATCGGGTTTTCCTGCGAGACGCAGCTGAGGCTTTCGCTCCAGTTCCGACTACTCAGCACGGTGCGCCAAGGTCTCAAGTTCCCGCGGAGCTACGCTCGGCTGGGCACGTTTTCATCCGTCACACAGAGGCAACCTGCAGCCCCCTTACGATGGACCTTTCCAGGTTTTGGAACACGGTGACAAACACCTGGTGGTCGACATGGGCGGTAAGGCGGAGCACGTCTCGGTTGACCGGGTGAAGGCGGCTCACTTGGACGTGGACCAGCCGGTGGTGCTGGCTCGGCCGCCGAGACGAGGCCGCCCCCGGCTTTGATTCCTGTCAGGGAGTGTGGACCTGTTGTTCCGGTTCCTCCTCTGACGGGGGCCGCATAGGCGGAAGTCACTGTACAAACTCCGGTGCGCAGATCTCGTGGGGGCAGGCGGGTTATTCCTCCCCGCCATACGGATTTTGTTTACACGTGAATTATGGGGGGGCTTGTGTGGTGACACCATGTTTGACCATAATTCACCTTTTGTATTGTGTTGCCACACGGACCCTTTAGTGGGGACACTTAGCTTTAGCTCGTCATTCCTGCTTAGCTTGTCATACTGAGCAGACGTGTATTTATCTTCTTGATGTTAAATGACAATAAAGAGTGGAACTCCATTCTCAACATACCGCCTCCGACTCCCTTTCAGCGGCACTACAAGGTCGTCTATATACCTCGGTCCTAAGTCATTTAGTGATTTAAAAACAAGCAGTAGTATTTTAAAATAAATTATTTGGCCGACTGGAAGCCAGTCTCAGAACCGGAGTGATGTGATCCACTTTTCTAGTGTCAGTGAGGACTCGAGCAGCAGCGTTCTGAATCAGCTGCAGCTTTCTGATAGATTTTTTAGTGAGCCCTGTGAATACACTATTGCAGTAGTCGAGTCTACTGAAAATAAAAGCATGGACAAGTTTTTCTAAATCCTGTTGCGACATTAGTTTTTTAATCCTTGATATATTCTTCAGGTGGTAGTATGCAGATCTAATAACTGTGAATGTTAAAATTCAGATCTGAGTCCATCACTACACCCAGATTTCTTGCTTTGTGAGTTACTTTGTAGTCTGCCGACTGAATCTCTGTGATTACTTTTAATCTGTCCTTCTTTACTCCAAACAGAGGCAAGACACCAGGCCAATCAGAGAGTTGCACAGGGTTGCCAACTCTCACGCACACGCTTTCACTCTCAATCTCACGCTCTCACGCTGCCCAAACTATTCTCACGCCAAAAACAAGATGAACCGGCGATCGTTTTTTGGTTGGTTATTTACAATGTTGAGTTGACAGTTGCTCAAGCTGTCGATCCGTTCCCTCCCCGCCCCCACCACTCTTAACAACGTTAACAGACAGCAGAGCAGTGGGAGCCGGTTGGTCAATCACCGACCCGTATTGCGCATGCGCAGATCTAAGATCCAGTTGAAATGATAAAAAGTAAAAGTCTGCTGCTTATTGTTCTACTATAGGCCAAAATAGAGTCAAAGAGTATATGACAGTGAGAGTGTGTTAATTAATATATTTGGCAGTTTGGAGTAAGTCTGTAGATTTGTTTGTGTGCGTGTGTTTCATGTATAGGCCTCTCACGATAATTAATTTTGTTGAATACATTTTCCCGGAAATTATTGCGATAAACGATAATATTGTCGGCACCGTTGTATGACCATTTTAGACCCCTGACATAATGATAATATATAATAATAATTGAAGTACATCCTTTCAAACTGCTAGTCACATCCTCATGTAAATGGCAATTTATGGAGTTCATTTTTATTTATCGTACGATAAATCAATTAATTGCTTATCGCGACAGGCCTATGCACTCATTAAAACTGTGTTTGACTTTCATTAGTGAATGAAACGTTGTGCCCTATATAGTCTGTGTCCAATATTGTGTATTTGTATATATATATATATATCCTATATATATGCTAAGGTCCCGCTACTGACACGATAGCAGTCATTTAGTGCTCATATGTGTAATTAAACCCATGATATCAATCTCACTCCAGCCAGGTACCCAAAGTTGGCAACCCTGGAGTTGCATGGAAATACAGTACAAGTACTTCTGGGTCTCTGTGTTTCATTCAAGCTCGGCTCTGTGTGTGTGTGGCAATAGCGCATTTAGTGTGATTGAGCAAGCAAGAGAGAGCGAACCGGTGCCAGCAGGGACCGCGTTGTTAGCATCTGGTTAGCTAGCTGCACTAACGGACATAAGGAGCTGTTTCCACAACAAGCTGGAGGAGAGTCCTCTCCTGTCAGACTGAGAGACTCAGGTGAGCTAAAGCAGTGGTTCTCAGCTGGTCAGGCCTCGGGACCTACTTTTTCAAATTGCGACCCGACATTTTTAACCACTGAAATCTATTCAACAAATAATCGTGCTGTAATATATACGCTTTTCAGTATACAACATTAATTAAAGTGAAGTACAGCGCATATATCCCTTCACAGAACTAAAGAATGCTTTTAAATAAGGTTTAATGAGATGATGGAATCAAAGCTGAACTGTATAACATAAAAAGGCAGACATGCTGAAAATCCCCCCCCCAGGAAATGTTTAGAAATACTAACATATAAACTACGCATTCTGGTACACTCTGAGAAGAAAATAAATTAAATGATTACACGTTACTTGTTTAGACGCTTTTATCCAAACCAACTTACATACTCAATACTGTGGACAATCCCCACAGGATAGGGGTGTAACGGTTCACAGAATTCACGGTTCGGTACGTACCTCGGTTTGGGGGTCACGATTCGGTACGGGTTTGGTAACAAGAAAAAGCAAAAAAAAATCCCAAATGCTTAATTCCAGGTTTGTTGTTATTTATAACAATAAAAAGACAGACTCCGGGCACTACAGAACCCAGGAGACAACACAAAGATGACAGGCATAGCAGTTAAACATGTAAAAACTCTAAAACAATATTGCTGTGGTTCAATCAGTCATTCAAATCAGCATCAGGCAAAGCAGCTACATGTGTATACCAGGGTGACATTGAAGGTGCGGGGGGAGACAAAGGTTTTCAACGTTTTTTGAATGACATTCCAGCTATCTGCTGCTGCAAATTGAAAGGTGGAGCGGCCAAAGGATGTATGGGCTTTGGGGATCTTTAGCAGGATGCTTGTAGCTGACCGGGTGTTGTGCGTCGGGGGTGGGCGGAGTTGCAGTAATTATGTGAAGTAGAAGGGGGTGAGGCCTAGGAGTGTTTTGTAAACAAACAACAGCCAGTGGATGTTGCGCCTGGTCTCAAGAGAGAGTTAGCCAGAGAGTACAGGTCACAGTGGTGTGTCCTGTAGGGGGCATTGGTGGCGAAGCGGATGGCGGAGTGATACAGAACGTCTAAATCATCGAGAGCTCCTTTACACGCCGAGCGGTAGATGGTATCGCCGTAGTCGAACAGAGGAAGGACAGTCATCTGGACCAGAGAGAGTTTAGCAGATGAAGTGAAAGAGTAGCAATTCCTATATAGAAAGCTGAGTCTTGCTTTAACCTTGCTGAATTTCGGAAAGATGTTCTGAGAATGACAGATTACAGTCAATCCAAAATCCAAGGTATTTATAAGATTTAACTATTTCGAGGTCACAATAGTGCCAGTTTGGGCAATACACTCTCACTCCCTAAGCGTCCAAGAGCGACGTTTGGTCAGTGTCCGTGGCGTGCAGTTGTGACGCTCCTAGGCTCCTTCAGCTTCATAAAGGGACGCAAATAGCTTTCAACTGATTGCAATGTATTCCCATCTGCGGCGGGATTTGACGCTCATGGAAGCACGGCATTCGTTTGTGTCGGCTGCCCTTAAAGGCAATGTGAGCGTCCATTCTCATTGGATAACGGAGAATTGTACACCCGGAAGTAAGTATTCCCCTTACTGTCGATTGATTTTACAGTGATATCTGCACTACTCATCGACTAAAAAACACCAGATTATCCTTGTTAATTACACAACATTGATTGGTTTTAATTGTGTGCAATGCTTTTGTATTTTTCCCCTTCGATTCGGAGAACCAAATATCTTTTCGAAGTAAAGGATGGCAGAAGACACTACACTACCCAGAATCCCCTGCTATCGTTTGGACTACACCATGTGCTCTGTTTGACAAACCCCGTTTTTTTTCCCACCATTCATTCCAATGGCTATGTCACGTGATCTTCAAATTTCGCCCTGCAGAAGAAAAAAAACATGGCCGAACTTCGTTTTATTCTCGGTGAAAAATGCCTATTTTAAAGTTAGTTTGGCCATTAAAATGCGTTTTGATGTCATTTGATACGAGAAATATGAGTTGTTATTTCAGATTATGTGTGTAGTGGATGTACATAATCTTTAGTTTGCTAGTTATTATGAAGATTACTTCAGGAAATTGCGTCCATAGAACGTTTTCATTGTTACCAAGGTGGTTGCTAGGGATGCTGCTATCGATATTATTTCTGTTATGTTGTGTAACTGTTTAATGGTGTTATCTTTATTGCTACCCCCTTCCCCGTCAATGTATAGTGTTGGTCCACAGCGCAAACATATTAGTTTAACAAAATCCGCATCGAAAGATAGCCTACGTTATTTTCCCCTGTGCAATTCCAGTCTCACATCTCAGAGCACATCGTCATTAACAAATACCGGAAACAGACCGAAAACATTTAAAACAAATAAAATAATACTTTATTCCGATTGTGCTTGCTTTTCTCTTTGAAAGTCATCACATAACGGCATTGTAATACACGGTTCGGCTGCATTAAATATTACATATCTGCCGTAGTTCTGTATTTATAGAGCCCTGATGAGAAGACTTCTAGACAAACATGAGGAACTGAAAACGTGACGTGGATCATAAATATATCAGCCATTAAACAACATCTTACATTTATTTTCACACAATACGTCTCCTTGCAGTATCAACACTAATTCGGCTGACTTTTATATTTGATCCAATTGGTAGATAGGCTGTATTTACACCTTAAAGGTGCACAGCTGATATAAAGGGACACCTAGTGGTTAAAGCATGTTATTGAATTTCATTATTTTTATTATTAGATATTAATAGGATCCCTATAAAGTATATTCATTACTCGTTATTCTCTACTAATAGTTCATTAAAGACTGTATATAATGACTATTTTGCACATCCCTTTCAAGATTTCAAGATTTTCTAAGGTTTATTGACATATCATATAGGCCTACACAACTATGGTGTAATTATGCATTGAATGAAAAACTTGGGTCGAAGGTTCCTCAATAGTGCATTACAAGACATCTATCAATATTTGTGCATACCTCCAGCAATGTTAACTATGTTGAAGTACTTATTTTAACTGATATTATACATAATGTATTATACTCTTATAAGATGTATGTAGATATTTCATCTCCGGCCTTGTCAGGTATTGAACAATCAATAAATAAAGAACACAGAATTGTTAAATATAAAACACAGAATTTGTGTGATTATACTAAATGATTTACAAATAAACACCACTGCATATTTACAACTGTTACACATGCTGATGTAACGCAAATGTTCCAACTTGGGATCAATAAAGTATATCTTGTCTTAAGCTGATCGATGGCTACTGCCATATTTGCAAAATGTGCCTCTGAACCTTGACAAGTGCATGTTTCAGGCTTATCAATTAATGTAATGTAATGTTATCAATTAACAACAGGGGTCACAAACATAAGACCAGCTGTTAAATAAAGCTCTTATGACTTTAGCTGGCATGTGTGTATATATATTAATGCTGCCCATTATGGGCACAAGCAATTTTCACCCATTTATTAATTATATGTTTTAAATTTGAGTGTTTCCTATCCCCTAAACCTCCAGGGATGTACACAGTTTAATACTGGCAACTTCTTATTATGGGAAATACGAAAACGTCTTTTAAAACTACAACTCCCAGTAGAGACGTGCCATAGATAGAGAACATGTTGCGAAACAGAATAGCCAGCATGTGTAGTTCTGGGGACGCGGTGGGGGAGGGGGGGGCGCGGTGGACCCGTTCAAATCCAGTTTTGGACAGTCTGCCGTGGTTCCATCCCATTTTAAGTGCTGTTCGAAGCTCGGCGTAACCCTCGGAGCACACTCTCCAATCACAGACCTTGAGGACTATCACAGGGTTTGTCAAATAGAGCACATGGTGTAGTCCAAACGATAGCTGGGGATTCTGGGTAGTGTAGTGTCTTCTGCCATCCTTTACTCCGGAAAAATATTTGTTTCTCCGAATCGAAGAGGAAAAATACAAAAGCATTGCACACAATTAAAACCAATCAATGTTGTGTAATTAACAAGGATAATCTGGTGTTTTTTAGTCGATGAGTAGTGCAGATATCACTGTAAAATAAATCGACAGTAATGGGAATACTTACTTCAGGGTGTACAATTCTCCGTTATCCAATGAGAATGGACGCTCACATTGCCTTTAAGGGCAGCCGACACAAACGAATGCCGTGCTTCCATGAGCGTCAAATCCCGCCGCAGATGGGAATACATTGCAATCAGTTGAAAGCTATTTGCGTCCCTTTATGAAGCTGAAGGAGCCTAGGAGCGTCACAACTGCACGCCACGGACACTGACCAAACGTCGCTCCTGGACGATTATGGAGTGAGAGTGTGTTGGTTTGGGAGGCACCACTGCGGCCAAACCACATAATCTTGGTTTTAGTGGTGTTCAGGACCAGGCCAAGTGCAGAGAGATGTGACTGGATTCTCTGAAAACGATGCTGAAGAGTTTTCAGGACAGTATATGGGGAAGGGCCAGCAGTGTACAGAATCGTGTCATCAGCATATAGGTGGATAGAGGAGTTACTGATTTCTCCATGTCATGTATTGAGAATAGGATGGGTGCTAGGATAGAGCCTTGTGGTACTCCCTCAGAGATGGATAGGGGCTGTGTCTTCAGATTTTCAGATTTTACACACTGGACAAGTAGTTTTCAAACCAGGCTATCGATTGGTTAGTGACACCAATGCATCTAAGCTTTCCCAGAAGCAGTTGGTGATCCACAGTGTCGAAGGCTTTGGCAAGATCGATGAAAATGGCAGCACAGTATTGTCTGGAGTCAAGGGAATTGATGATATCATTTAGCACTTTGAGAGTCACCGTCTTTAACTTTTCTTCTTCTTGTATTTTGTTAGTTTTGTTGTGTTTTCTTCTTGTTCTTCAATTGTTGGGCGGCTGGCAAACAGCTTTTAGGCGCAATACCGCCCCCTGTATTATAAATAGTGTAATGGATACTGCCCTGCATGACAGACTTTTTTCCCACTCTAAAAAAAGGCATATTCGCCGTGTGACTGCATGTGCCTAACCGTGACATCCGAACCGTGACACCGTTACCACAGGAGCAATTTGGGGTGAAGTGTCTCAGGGAGACAACGACATGTTGACTGCAGTGGGGTTTAAACCTGTGACCCGCTGATCCCAACACCAAGGCTCTATCCACTGCGCCACACGCAATTCTACTGGAAAGTTATTCTCCATGGGGAGTTCCTGCAACAATCTTGATTCTGATTGGCCAGAAGACTCAAAAAAACATCAGCAAAGATTTTTTTTTGAGAAGATGATCACTACGTGATAGAAGTTTTCAAAACAGTTTATGGTCTCGGGTACTTCCAGTCCAACGCCTACTGCATGCACAGCGTTAGAAAATCAGGCCTTCAAAATAAAAGTTTGACATTTTCCCCAAAATCTTTATTTTTTTTTTTTCTTCACTCACGCATCTGCGACCCACTCGAAACGGGTCCACCGTCCGCGACCCACTTTTGAGTCGCGACCCACCAGTTGAGAACCACTGAGCTAAAGGACTCTGAGTGTTTGGGTAGTTAACGTTAGTCTAAGTTATCTCAGTGGGTCTCAAACGGTTTGGTCACAAATTATTCAAAAGATTATTTCCGAGGCACACCTTCATATGATCATTATAGTTATAAAAAAACAAGAGAATAAATGAAAAACAGTAATGAAATACTATATGACAGTAAAACAAAAATACAGTTTAAAAGGGGAGTGATTTAAAAAAATCTTCCCCCCTAGAGGAGGTTAGGTCCGCCCCCACTTATAAAAAATAGCACTTCACCCCTGTTTACACCTATATGCCGTTATATCATTGTAACAGTCGCGGGTACGTTGTGTATGTGCGTGTAGGGAGTGTTGCAGTAGAAAATTCCACTGTAGCGTCGGGTACCTTAATGGGAAACCCTAGATGTTTCAGACCCTCTATGAAACGTCAAGCTACCCCACAGCACCCCTAAAAGAAAATCTCTGGCGCCGCCACTGTGGGCTAAGCCCCTAATGTTTCCAGGTACAGGAAACGTCCCTGACTACTACTACTACTACTACATTAGCACACATGCAGCATGTATAGTGTACATCATACATGAATGCAGTGGCGTACGGTTGTGATTGGCCCCGGTGCAAATATTGTTTTGGGAGCATAGTGGATAAAAAGTGGTTGTCCACTTTTATTTTGGGGGACTTTAGAATATTTGCTGTTGAGGACCATAAGGCTCACACAGGGACATAAAACAGTAAATAATTGGTGACATTTTTCATAGAACTCTGACTTTAATCTCAGAAAAACAAAATGTTGGTCAGTACTTTTAAAAGATTATTTATGGCCTTAATCCTAATCTGAGTATCTTGTGTGCATCTGGGAGAAACAGTGGCCATCCATCATGATGCAAGTTAGTGAGTTTCACAGTGAATAATGACAAGTGAGACAAGAAATGTGGAGACTTCTTAACAAACAAGATGTTGCTTCTATGTCAGAAGCCATCCTCCCACAGATGGAGAAGTAGGGTCATACATCAGCATCTGGGTGGAGTGCAACAATGCATTAAAGAGCTCCAACCATGGGCACTGTTCACACATCTGCAAAGCCACACTCAGCCTTATGGTTTGTGGAATCCGTTTCTGCTTTCCCCCTCATGAAAATACCTGCCATTCAGAAGGTTGCAGTAGGAATCCCACTGTTGTTGAACACTGCTGGTGCTCCAGAGAGACGACAGTGGGTGTTTTTATGCATGCATAGGAATAGCAACTTCAAACAAGACTATCAACATGAACAATATCACTGTTTTCTAAACAAACAAAATGATTGGCTTTATCCAACGTTGACTACATAGTACCAGTCACCAAATATCCACCTTCTAAAAGGCCAGGGGGGTGGTTTGGTTTGTATTAGCTAAGGAATGAGGAGAGCTTCAGTTAAATGTATGACAACTTTGGGACAAATCACTCTTCTCTCTGGCTGTGGTCTGCGGGCCTGCTGAATGAAGAGCTGTTCATTTTTGCAATTGGATGCTTCCATTTTGGTGGATTTTTACTGAGCTTTTGAGCCACATCTTTACGATTTTAAATTGTTATTCGGGTAAGATTAGAGCAAAAAGAGTCCACTTCTTGTTGCTGTGATTGCATTGTGGTAAACCTGTGGCACCCAACTCAACCAGATGTGTTTGGATGGGTAAGGGAGGCAGAGAGACAGTTGTGAGGCAGATGAAATAACCATACTTGGCCATGTATGTCAGCACTCTCTACCTCTCTGTCTCGGGAGTTGTTTTTTTTAATGCACCATTCGGGGTGCAGGGAAACGTCCCCGTACTCCCTATAGCCACTGCACCCTTGAGTGCAACCATTGAATGATCTGTGTGCGTGAGAGAGCAGCATGAGGGAGAGCCTGTGAAAGAACACATTTTCCATATTAAACTTGTGTTCATGATCTTGATCAGCAGGATGACTATGTGCTGTTCAAAAAACCACTGTTTGAAAAAAACCTTTTATGGTTGATTTCTGCTAAGGTTTAGGAACAAAATGATTTGGTTAGGTTTTGGGAAACATTTTGGTTTGGGTTAAAATTATTCTTTTGTTTAGGTTAGGAGAGATCAATCTTAGAACATCTCCTCCTGGCGGTGTGTGCTGGAGGTCACATTCTCTTGAAGCCAAAAGAACAGCATTATCTGCAAAGAGAAGAGACATTTCTACAGTCGCAAAACTGCACACTCTCCCACCCCCCGCTGTGTGGTGAGATCCTCTTCCTGAAAAGCACATGTCTGACTTACCAGGTAGAGGGACACAGCTCTCACTTTGGATAGACAAGCACTGGATGACCTCTAGTAACAACTCTTGTATCCAATATTCCAACAGAACCCCCCCCCCCACAGGACTCCATGGGGATACAGGACAACCCTACAAATGTCCAGAGCCATCATCATGACAGAGTGCATTACCCCCACTTATGGCACCTCGTCATACCAAAGAGACCTCTGTCTCCCTAAACGTGAAAATGGTGCGAGGTAAGAGTAAGTGGTTTGGTCGAAGGGTGCCAATGCATCCTATTCCAAAATAGACTTATTGCTAGCTGTAAACTGCCAATTAGGAGTATGTCAAACTGATATTGTTCACCAGGAGTTGAAATATATTACTCTTCACTATTCTGAAAATTAACCTTCTTCTGCTTCCTCACGGACCAAAATGAAAAAAGCACGTTTGACAGATTTCATATTTCAGAACGAATCCCTTTAAAGTAGTCAGACGCTACACATGAGCTATGTCAGCAGATGAGGGAGCAGAGGGGGTTAGGGTGGGGATGAGATGGACAGCACCCACAGGAGCATCAAAGCATTTCCTATTTTCTTCTCCAGAAGGACCCTCAGCGCGAGCACAGGGGAGGCAGCAGTCATCTGTTGGGAGCTGGAGCAGACAGCTTCCTGCAGGACTCACAGTTCCTGACGGATAGCTGGGGTGGAACATCGATTGCCGTGCTTGAAAAATTCACCAGACCCTTCGAGTTGGTGGTTATGTTTCTTCTTTCTCTCAAGTTTCAGGGTATGACCTCTTCTCCGAAGACTCCCCCTCCACTACAGGTCTCCAGGGCGCAGATTTAGTTTGAACATTAGGGCATCATCAGTGGGTGGTTGAGGCGTGTCAAAAACGTAATTTCATGTAAAATTAACAGTTTCTCTGATTGGTTCAATTTATAGCCATTTGTTTGAGTCAAATTTGGGTTTGTTTTATACTATAAATGAATGACAATGTTTCTCCAGAATTCCAGATACAAATATTATTAACCAGAGAATGTGTTTTCAGAAAATTCCAACTGGTGATAAAAAAAAAGAAATGCAAGGTTTTTAGAACTTTATATTTATTTAATTTTTTTAATTACTACATAGGGAGAAATACAAAATCTGAATTTGGCAGAATAATCCTGACTACCAATCCCATCCTTCATGTGTCTTGGCATTCTCTCCTCCAGTCTCTCACATTGCTGCTGGCTGATTTTATACCAGTCCTGTTGCAAGGGTTCAGCTTGGCAGGACTATCTTTATATTGATAATTCAACAAATTCAGATGAGGTTCAGTTTTTAATTCAGATCAGGTTCTGTTCTCAAGATTGGGGTAATGATGACAGGGTCATGATCTGGTGGTCTTCTACCCACCCCTCCACTTACCTGGTAGTGTGGCAGTAGGCATTGTTTTGATGTAGAAACCAGACATTTAAATGTCAAAAAAATGGAAACTTCTGGAATATGATCAGAGTGATAATGCGTGATCACAACCAAAGCCGGGCTGCTCGAATAGTTGCTCCAGAAGAAGCAAAAGGTCATCCTGCAATGTGAGAGGCTAGTGGAGACGCCAACACACGACAGCTGTGATTGTAAATCAGGACTATTCCACCAAAATGTATTTCTAAACTAGGCACCAATTGAACAATTAGGATTAAATAGCTTTATTTAGGTAGGAAGGTGACCTACAGTAGATTGGAGTATTAGCGGAACAGAGAGGGTGGTAATGATGCAAGAAGACTGACGAGTGAAGATGAAAACTGTGAACAATAGATAAAACAAATACATGAATAATAAGAATAAGGAACTGGAGGGTGAGTGCCGGACGCTAAATCTGAGAAAGGAGTTCCCTGACCTTCTCAACAACGATTTGTTGTATGGCGATGCGTGAGGAAGTGTGTTCTCTCCGGCCGTAAGATGCTGCTGACTACACGGAGCGTAAACTCTAGGCCAATCGTGCTATGATGTACTCTGAGAGAAATACAGTCTCCGGCCAACCAAGCTGCTGATGCCTGCCTGAGGGAGTGTAAACTCCAGGACAGTGTGTTAGGGTGAAATGAATGAGTGATGTCCGGCGACCCGTTAAAGATCTGACAATGGGACGTGAGGGAGTGGGATTCTAAGGCCCCAGGGGAGAATGAGGCTAAGAGTTTTAATAATGAGAATAACATTGTATTCTGATTAAAAATATCAAAGGGCCTAGGTATAAAAGTCACGGCTCGCCACTGGTTTAGACAAATACAAAAGTGCAGCAGTGGATTATGTAAAATTCCTGTCTTGCAGGGAGCTCAGAAATAGAATCCACAGTAACTTGTCATTAATGATGGTAATTATATTTAATAGGTGGGTGGGGTTGTTTCATTTCACTTTTCTTTGCGGGTTTCCTCATAACTCTTGATTAGCTTGGCTATATTAAAGCTTGGATTGCCTCTGATGCCTTAAAGCATTATAATGTATGAGATAAAATTAAAGTAAGTGATCCGACAGTAAAAATAAAAATATACTAACTAGGGCTGCAACAAACGACTAATTTGATAATCGATTAATCTATCGATTAATGAAACGATTAATCGACTATTCGGACTATTACTGTATGTCTTGCACAATTTCTCAAACGCTCTTATTTAGCCATCAACTTTTAGATTTAGCTTGAGGTTGTTTTAGGCATGTGGAAACTAACAATGAAGACAATAAAGATGAATACTTGATTCCAAAATACATATATTATTGAAATAACTCTGTTACCTCTAATCATTATGTTTGTATAATGTAGTTAGCTCCGTGTGTTGCTGCTAGCATACATAACACCTGACGTGGAAACGTTACTCGTGGACGTGGCTACAGAGCTACTAGAAAGACAGTCGAACCCGGTGCATTCCTCCGTCTGGATGTGGATGCTAAATGTTTAGACAAATAGCTCGTGTTACCGCCCTTACATGCTAAACTCTTATTCCACTTTTGGCAACGAGCATTCTCCACATCGAGACGGGTAAAGTTTAACCACCTCGGAGCGCGTTCTCTCCGCCATCTCCCACGTGTGTGTGTTGCTGCATGTTGCAGCTGCCCGTGTGTAAACTGCCCCGCCCCCTCGCAAGCAGGCGGGGAAGAGAAAGATCGAAAATACATCAAAGACGCATTTGTTTGTCTTTTTGCATATTAGAAACGAGTTGGCGACACTAAGACTGCGATATAATGTCTTTGTAGCAATAATACATGACATATATTTTTTAAATGTCTCCAGTACCGATAAAAAGACCAATACATTTAGAGCTTAACGGGGCGTAAAACACACGTGATGACGTCACCAACAAATCGACGACTGAATTAGTTGGCAACTAATTTGGTAATCGATTTTAATCGATTAAGTCGATTAGTTGTTGCACCCCTAATACTAACATGAACAAAACCTTATTACTGGGCCTACCTCTCGACAAGGCTGATGGTGTTAAAGAGGCCCCATTATGCTTTTTAGGGTGTTCCCTTTCCTGTAGTGTGTTATATAGGTTTTTGTGCATGTAAAAGGCTAAAAAAGTTCACGGCTGAAACGCCTTCATTGGTCTCTTTTGTTTACTTCATTAACATGGGGACATCCCAACACATTGTACGTGATATTCGAAGGGGCGGGACATCCCTAGGCGGTTGACTAATTAGATCAGAGCCGGCCAGCTGACCAATTAGAGCAGACTGGGCTCTGGTTTCAGACAGAGGATGAAAAGAGGTAGCATGACAAAAAGCATGGAGACATGTCACAGTAGAGACATACTGATATGAACCTGAAAACGAGCTGAATATGTCCTCTTTAACCTGTTAAACCCGAAGGTCCCCGCCGATGGGGACCCTGGGTTTTTTCTTTTCACAACCAGTGGCGAGCCGTCAGGGCCCTCTAGGCCCTCTGTGAGGGCCTAAGATATTCTAAAAAAAAATATTTGAAAACATTAAAAAAAAAAAAAATTATATTTTGTTGTTACGTTTTTCATTAATTTTACCAAAATAACTTGATTTAAAATAATATTTCCAAAGAAATAAATCCTTCGAATCTGCCTGTTCAGTTTCTGTTGGAATGTGAAGGGTTAAATGCAGTCTCTGCGAGTTACTGTGAAGACGGGAGAGCTTGGTCCCTCTCTACATTCACGGAGGGCCAGCTATAGTAACTCAACGAGAGAGTAATGTATAGTGTGTTGGTAAAATATTTGTTGTTTTTACAAACCTACAGTGTGGTTCTATTATATAGTACGTTGGTAAAATGTTTGTTTTTACATGCCTATAGTGTGTTGGTAAAATGTTTGAAATAAATCTGCCCCAGTTGGAGTCAAATGTTACCTATGTTTCCATTTTTTTTATTGTGCAAGTACACCTACACACAATGACCCACACACACACACACACACACACACACACAATGACCCACCCACACACACACACACACACACACACACACACACACACACACACACACACACACACACACACACACACACACACACACACACACACACACACACACACACACACACACACACACACACACACACACACACACACACACACACACACACACATTTTTAACATTTTTTTAAGACATATTTTTATGAAATATTTTTATTTATTTATTTATTTTTAAATTGTTTGGGTGGAATGAATACCTATAGTGATGATTCAATGTAATACAATGATTGTTATAGTCTGGTACCTGAAAAAGGTCAAATGGCACTGATGGAACCAAATGTACCCAAAGCTTATTCCGCCTGGACTTTATTTTCATAAACCTCTCTAAAAAGGTAAAATGTCACTTGTTTTGCCTCAATCTTGATACAGGGTACTTATATGTTATACTTTGGATTCCTAAAGCTTTTAGGCTACTAACCCATCATTCAAGGTTGGTCTTCACTATAAGTAATGGGTTTTCTTTAGGCGGAGACAGGAATTTACATGTTTTTGCTATGTTCCATCTGAATTTACTCTGACACAGAAAAATCTATATTGATTCTGACACTTCTACATCCAACTCAAATATGTAACCTTGCTTTGACAACAACAATTATTCATATAAACCTTTTAGAAGTGAAGTTATAGTAATTTGTTCTGGGAATGTCATTTTCTAGCCTGAAACCTGAAAAACAGGCTCGGGGTTTAACAGGTTAAATGATCTGAAGGGAAAGAAGGCATTCCGGGAAAGACTAGAAAACAGACGGGGGAGGGGGGACAATAACAGAATCAAAAAAAGTATACATGTTATTTATAGGTCAGTGACAAGACTCTGTTCTGGTCTGCTACATTAAACCACCACCAAAACCTATGCACCTTAAGCCTCTTTGGCATTGAAAGTTACTGTTGGATGTAATTAAAGAGATGATGGATACACCCCTACGGACATTAATCCTTGGGACCCTGGATCGGACTTTTTTTTTGCATTTTGTTTCGGTGAATGAAAATCCGAACCTGAATTACAATTGACAGAAAAACTGTCTTCATCCAGAAGAGAGGAAGATCAATCATCATGGGACATGGATCAACAGAAATCCAATACTTAGCCTAGTGGCAAACTGCCTTTGTAATCATCAGTAAAGGGCCACAAATTAATCAGTTCAAGAGCCATGGAGCCAAAACTCAAATTGTATTTTGGAATTAGAAGAAAATTAGACCAATAAGCTGAGTAATTCAATGACACGCGCTTACAACAAATTGAAACCTTTAGTTTTAGCTTTCTCTGCAAATCCAGCCCCAGTGATCAGCCGGTGCACATGTACTTCTCCCTCTGCCGGCCTCAGCTTGTTTTTCTCTTCATTAAAGAGTTCTCCACAAGTGCCTTAACAACTCTCTCCACGTTCTGCAGTAAAACCTCAGGCTCGCTGGTTTGTCCCTCCCTTACACATTATTAACCAAGGCAGCCTCAAAGTGGATCTGGTACAACGACTGGGGTGGAAGTAGGAGGTCTCTGGGAGGAGGATAACACCAAAGGCATTTAATAAGCACTTGGTTTGTTTTGCTTTACATATGGTGTTTACTAGAAAGAACACATGTTTGTTGAGTCATCCCTTAAAGCAGTGGTTCTCAAACTTTTTTTTCAATAATGTACCCCCTTTGAAAAAAATATTCTGCCAAGTACCCCCTGATCAGCGCCAAAAAAAATTGTTAGGGGAAAAATGCTTATATAAAGAGGTACAGTACAGCGCTGCACCATCAGTGTCTGATTTATTAAAACATTGGAACTGAGAAACAATCCATCACTAAATTCATGGAAAACCAATTTTGCAATCATGCAAAAAAACTAAGACGACATTAGTTGCATTGAACTGATCTTTTTAATAAGTTGTACTTACAATTTAGTGAGAAATATGGCTTGTGCTTCACTGAGGAACTTTGTCATTCTGACAGGGAGGCAAACTGCAGTTATTACACTTTGCGTTTTGAAATATGTGTAACTCTGTTAATATAAAACCCACACTGCTCAAACTTCGTTACTTTTCCTAAAATTAGTATATTTATTTATTTTGGGAAGTGGGGAATGAGGAGAAAAACATATGAGCATTTTATGAACATGGGATGTTGACCCCTCATAAAAACATTATGCATAATGCTGCGCTATACTTTGCGGCCACACGCCGTTGCCAAACAACGCTTATTGTTTAGGTCCTTTGATAAGCAGGCAGACATATCATTAACTAGAACTAGCTAGATCTGATAGATTTGGACATAAACGTGAGTGAAGTCTAACCGGACGCGAGAGAGAGAGATCAGATCCGCTGCTGCTGACGGAGACACGCAGCTCTGCATGATCACAGCTCCGTCCGCTGTGATGGACCGTTTGTTAAGATCTGTCTGTGTTGGTGTTTTGTCTTGTCTAGATCTGTCTGTGGTTTTCTGTCTGCGTTGTGTTTTGTCTTGTTTAGATCTGTCTGTGGTTCCCTGTCGTTAGTTTCCCTGGTGTGTCTGATTACCCGATTGTGTTCACCTGTGGCCCCTGTGTTTTCTCCTCCCTCCTCACCTGGTTCTTGTTTGTGTGATTTGTCTTGTGTATTGACGTGGTCTGCGGTGAGTGTTCTGTTCTGTGTTTGTTAATAGTTAGCCTCGTAATAAAGGAGCTATTTTTTGTCACATTAATCTGCATTTGGGTCCTGCTTCCTGCACACACCGTAACATTACGAACCGACCCAGAATGGACCCAGCGGACAGTTTGTACGAGGTGGAGTACAATTTGACATGTTTGAGGAATGACTTTAAATATGCCTCCAGTAGTGAAGAGAGGCAGTCCGTTTTTTCTGCGGCACGCCTGGAGGGAGTTGCTGGTTGAGGGAGTTGCTACCCGAGTGGGTGGAGGACTTTTTTGGCAGCTTTGAGGTCAAACCTGATTCCCGGCCTGCTAGCCCCAGGCATGCTATCTCCATGTCTCCCAATTCCCAACCTGGCACCATACGCCTTGGTGGGTTCCGCCTGAAGTCAACCCGTGCTTCTGCCCCAGTTCCTGCTCCTGTCCAGGAGTTGTATTCCGGAACTCGTCTGGCTTATGGAGGTCCACGGAGTATTCAGGCGGCTGCTAAGAGGAGTCGTCGCAAGGCCAGGCTAGCAGCCCACACAGCCATGGTTCCAGACCCAGTTCTGGCCCCAGCAGCCATGGGTTCGGCTCCAGAGCCGGCCCATTTAGCCATGTTTCCGGCTCCAGAACCGGACCTTACAGCCATGTTTCCGGTTCCAGAACCGGACCTTACAGCCATGTTTCCGGCTCCAGAACCGGACCTTACAGCCATGATTCTGGCTTCAATTCCGGCCCCCGCAGCCATGGTTCCAGACCCAGCTCTTGCCCCAGCTGCCATAGTCCCCTTCTCTGGTCCCCCCTCTGGTCCCCCCTCTAGTCCCTCCTCTAGTCCCTCCTCTAGTCCCTTCTCTAGTCCCATCTCGAGTTCCCTCTCAAGTCTCGTCTCGAGCTACCTCTCGAGTCCCCTCTCGAGTCCCATCTCGAGTCCCCTTTCGAGATCCCTCTCAAGTCACCTCTCGAGTCCCTTCCCAAGTCCCTTCTCTAGTCCCTTCCCTAGTCCCTCCTCAGGTCACTTCTCCAGTCTCCTCTCCAGTCCCCTCTCAAGTCCCCTCTCAAGTCCCTACTCAAGTCCCTCCTCTAGTCAATTCCCTAGTCCCATCTCCAGTCCCCTCTCGAGTCCCCTCTACAGTTCCCTCTCGAGGTCCCTCCTTTAGTCCCTGCTCTAGTCCCTGCTCTAGTCCCTCCTCGAGGCCCCTCTCTAGTTCCCCTTTCATGTCCCCTCCTCTAGTTCCTCCTCTAGTCTCTCCTCGAGTCCCCTCTCTAGTTCCCCTCTCGAGTCTCCTCTCGAGTCCCCTCTCGAGTTCCCCCTTGGTTCCCCTCTCGAGTCTCCTCTCGAGTTCCCCCTCGAGTTCCCCCTTGGTTCCCCTCTCGAGTCTCCTCTCGAGTCCCCTCTCGAGTCACGTCTCAAGTCCCTACCCAATGTCCTGGTCCGTTGGAGGTTCCGCTGGGGGTCATGCCAACTCCATGTCTGTCCCGTTGGAGGTCCCGCCGTCTACTCTCCTGCCGGGGGGCCTGCCAGCTCCTTGTCCTGTCTCGTTGGAGGTCCCGCCGACTACTCTCCTGCCGGGGGTCCTGCTAACTCTTAGTCCTGTGCCGTTGGAGGCCCCGCCGACTACTCTCCTGCCGGGTGTCCTGCCAACCCTTTGTCCTGTCCCGTTGGAGGTCCCGCCGACTACTCTCCTGCCGGGGGTCCTGCCAACTCTTAGTCCTGTGCCGTTGGAGGCCCCGCCGACTACTCTCCTGCCAACCCTTTGTCCTGTCCCGTTGGAGGTCCCGCCGACTGCTCTCCTGCCAGGGTTCCTGCCAATCCCGTGTCCTGGTCCTCTTCCGTGGGGGATCCTGCCGAGGCCTGTCCCACCAGCTCCGACACCGGGTCCTGCCCGGCCTCCGGCGCTGTCCCGCCAGCGTCTTCCTGCCCGGCCTCCGGAGCTGGCTGGTCTTCGCCCTCGAGCCCGGCTCCCTGAGAGCCGCGGTCTTCGCCCTCGAGCCCGGCCCCCTGAGAGCCGCGGTCTTCGCCCTCGAGCCCTGCCCCCTGAGTGCCGCGGTCCTCGCCCCAGGACTTGGGGGGGGGGGGGGGGGGGGCAGGAGGTTGGCAGCAGCAGAGCGGAGGGAGCTGGTGGGTGGGAGTGTGTCTGTATGTCATGAGGAGGATTTTGTACTGAATTCTCTGGGGGATGGGGAGCCAGTGGAGCTTGATGAGGACGGGGGTGATGTGTTCACGGATTCGGGTGTGGGTGAGTAGACGGGCCGCGGAGTTCTGGATGTATTGGAGTTTGTTGATGATTTTTGCAGGTGAACCATAGAGGAGGCTGTTGCAATAGTCCAGACGGGAGGTGATGAAGGCGTGGATGAGGGTTTCTGCAGCAGTGGGGGAGAGGGATTAACGTGGACGGGCGATGTTTTTGAGATGGAAGAAGGCTGTCTTGGTGATCCGTTTGATGTATCGGTTGAAGGAGAGGGTTTGGTCAAATATGATGCCTATGGATTCCGGATGTGAGGGGAGGTTGGAACTGGGAAGCCGTCTATGTTGAGGGTGAAGTTATGGATAGATGTGGTGAGCTTTTTAGGTCCAATGATGATTATTTCAGATTTATCGCAGTTGAGTTTCAGGAAGTTGAGTTGGAGCCAGGATTTTATTTCAGTGATGCAGTTTGTCAGGGTGGAGTGGGTAGCAGCGGAGATGGACTTGGTCGAGATGAGGAGCTGGATGTCGTCGGCAAAGCAGTGGAATTTAAGTCCATGACGGCGGATTAAGTGACCAAGGGGAAGCAGGTAGAGGATGAAGAGGAGGGGACCGAGAACTGAACCTTGGGGGAGAGGAGCGGTGGGGGATTTGCAGTTATTGATACAGATGAACTGGTTTCTGTCAGAGAGGTATGATGTGAACCAAGAGAGGATGGAGTGATTGATGGTGTCGAAGGCAGCGCTGAGGTCAAGGAGGATGAGGATGTTGAGGTTACCGGCGTCGGAGGAGGAGAGGAGAAGGTAATTTGTGATTTTGAGGAGTGTGGTTTCGGTACTGTGGTTTGAGCGGAATCCGGATTGAAAAGTTTCATAGAGGTTATTGGTAGAGAGGTGATGCTTGAGTTGTGATGCTACAGCGTGCTCCAGAACTTTTGACAGAAAGGGTATGGTTCGAGATTGGTCTGAAGTTATTAGGGTTGTCAGGGTTGAGTCTGGGTTTTTTCAGAATAGGGGTGATGGCAGCTATTTTGAGGGATGGTGGGACGATGCCAGAAGTTAGTTGATTGTTGCAGTGAGGAGAGAACAGAGAGTAGGAAGGCAGGCCTTGACAAAGCTGGAGGGGATGGGGTCCAGGGTGCAGGTGGCAGTTTTCATTCCTGTGAGGAGATCAGAGAGGTCAGTAAGGGAGACAGGGGAGAACTGGGACAGTGGGGGCAGGTGGATTAAGGGAGAGCTGGTGTAGTGGTGGTTAAGCTGCTGTAGATGTTGTCTATTTTGCTTTGACATTTTTTGAGAAAAGAGCTGCATTTGTCAACTGTGAATGACTGAGAGGTGGTGTCCAGGGGGCTGAGGAGTTTGTTTATTGTGGAGTGTTTTGGGGTTTCCGGAGCCAGAGTGGATCAACTGAGAGTAGTAGGTGGAGTGGGCATGGGAGAGGGCCTCTTTGTATTGCTGTAGGTGGTCCTTGTAGGTTTGATAATGAATCGTGAGACCTGTTTTATTGCGGAGTCTTTCAAGTTGCCGGGCACAAGTTTTCATCAGGCGGAGCTCGGGGGTGAACCAGGGAGCAGAGTGGGAGAAGGAAACTATTTTGGTGTTTATGGGTACAAGCTGGTCAAAGCAGGAGGACAGAATGTGGTTGTAGTAGTCAATGAAATCAGAGGGGCTATGGAGGTCCACAAAGGGATTGGTGGATATTTTTTCAGAGAGCGAGGATGAGAGCGAGGTAGCTGAAACACAGTTTAGTTTATCAAATGAAATCAAGTTTTATTTATATAACACATTTATAAACGATTTTTGGTCGAGCCAAAGTGCTGTACATATACAAAAAATAGCCTACAGTAGAGACACTTTACAGCAAATACAACAGCACAGATTGTTCAGAATATCAGTATGAGAAAAACGACACCCTCTATCCTTAGACCCTCACATCGTACAAGGAAAAACTTCCAGAGAAAACCCAGAGTTTAAAGGGGAAAATGGGAGAAACCTCAGGGAGAGCAACAGAGGAGGGATCCCTCTCCCAGGACGGACAGACGTGAGACGAGAATTTCTGTAGAATATACTGCAAGATATTGGCAAATATTCTATAGAATTCACCTATGAATTTTACTATAGATTCCACCAAATAATTTATAGAATATAGAAATAGAATATAGAAAATAGAAAATTGCTATTGTTTTCTATAAAATTGTTCTGCAGAACTTATAACATTAATTTACGGGAATTGTCCTTAAAGATTTTACAGGAAAACACTGTACTTTTACAGATTTATCTGCTCTTTTTACAGTCAATAACCTTTAATAAAAGTACAGCACTAATACTTCTACGGGCAAAACATTCGTAAAAAAACGGTCAAATGACTGGCAGCAGCGGCTGCGAAACAAAAACCATAAAATTAAAGTTAAAATACTTTAACTGAAATAAAGTGCAAAAGCTATTAGTATACAGAAATTGTCCTTAAAGATTTTACAGGAAACTTTCCTCTCTTTTAAAAATCCATTGTATTGGACTTGTATGATCAAACACTAAAATAAATACAAAACCTAAATACTGAATACTGTTATTTTGCAGCTTTTTTCTAAAATGTTCCAATCAAACAGGTTCAACAAAATGACATCACAAAATGTTCTGGAGGAAACAATTACTCTGAAAACTCTAAAAATATTTGTAGAATTATATTACAACTAATGAATACAGCATTTCATATTTTAAACGATTCACATTTATAAACAAAAAGTAAGTTGAATTTTTTAAGATTACTTTGAAACATTCTCAACTGAAAATAACAGAAATTACAAAATGGCGACATATGTTCACATTGTCAATGTGAAGGAGCTGTGTGCAGGATTTAGTACGTCTAACAATGGTAAATTCCAACCAATGGATAACTTGTTCACTCACCCTCATATCCCAAGTTGTAGGATAATGTATATTGGCTGCAAAAAACTTGAGGCCCAATCATGTTTCCTCGGTCCATTCTGCGCTGCTGTAGACGTGGCAGTGCAACCCAGAGGACAAACAGATCAGAATCAGAAACGGGTTTATTGCCAGGTAGGTTCACACGTATGAGGAGGTGTCGTACATACAAATACAACATTTTAAAAAGTACACAGATAGCGAACTATATTAAGAAATAGAATGCAATAAATTATAGAATATAAAGTATGTGCAGTAAGCAATATTTAAACATTGCATTATTTACCATCCTGTGATCTCCATGCAGAGTCTGCGTTGTGGCTGAGGTAGTGTCAGTGGGGGGGGGGCGGGCCTTGTTGTGATGGAGAGAGGTTCTGGTCCTGATGGAGAGAGGTTTTGGTCCTGATGGAGAGAGGTTCTGGTCCTGATGGAGAGAGGTTCTGGTCCTGATGGAGAGAGGTTCTGGTCCTGATGGAGAGAGGTTCTGGTCCTGATGGAGAGTGTTGAAGGCAGAGCTGAAGTCCACAAACAGGATCCTGGCGTAGGTTCCTGCTGTGTCCAGGTGCTGGAGGAGGAAGTGAAGTGATAACTATTAGTAAACCATAATGATGGATGTTATTATCAGCAGCTGCCAATAGATCCCCTAAATCTTGTATGATGGACTTTGACACACACACACACACACACACACACACACACACACACACACACACACGTTATTGAGAGCATCCCAAGGGCATTGATTATTTCATAAGTTTAGAAGGGGGAACATAGTCTAACAACAGTTAGCTTTTGTTAATTTTACCTCGAGCCAACCTTGTGAGACTTGTTTCTGAAATCCCTTTCTCTTAAAGTGAATAAATAAAAAATAAAACATTGGAGGTTACCCTAAAACTAACCACTGGATTGCTTGTCTAACATGACCTAGTCCATAAGTGAGGTAAGGGTGGGAACAATCAAACGCACCCTCCCAGGCACTGCGTATTAGCGAAGTACAACTGGGATTTCAAAGAGGAAGATATGCTTGGTCAATTCTTAATAATAAAGAAAAACCAACAAATTGAGCACTTGAGTCTTCATTAGCAGCGCCTAGCTACAGCTGTGGAGCTTCGGTCAATACCACCAACTGTCTATTTCCTTAAAATGGTACATATCGATTAATCTATATTTTCATCTTCAGGTGATTACATCTGCATAATGTTCCTAAGATTCGAGCATTTTGTAATCCAGTGAGGAAATCCAAGACCAGTAAATATTGATTGATTAAACGACACTAAATGAGAATGTTGACTCTCTGCTGCGGCTGTACCTCAAAGACAAAACAATTGTCTGATGATCTTTGTTGAACAAGGTCTGATTGTCCTGTACTTGTACAATGTGGGGTATTTTTAAATACTTTACTAAACCACATTCAATACTATGTTAGACACAAGTTAGTTATCACTCACATATCAAAGTCTTTTCATCTGCAAGATGGAAGAATAGCTGGGTGCTGCCTGGAGAGACTGATGAGGGACACAGGCTGGCTTCAGCAGCTTTCCACACAAAGCCATCACATCTTCTCTTCCATAGTCCTCGCTGTCCACTGGTGCTCTGTCAAAAGAGTGAACATCACAGCCGTCATGTTAACCCTTTGTTACACAACATACAACCAACATGCGTCAAAAGTGACCCGAATTAGTTTAAGGGAAAGCGAGTAAGGTTTTTTTTGAGAAAAAAAGAAAATGCCTTTATTGCTGTAATGCACTGTTACACTTTTTTCATGTGAATACAAATATTTAAAAAAAAGAGCTCATTCTCAAAAAAGATAAACGCCATTCTTAAAATCTATAAACGAAAAAAGCGATCATGAAAATGTTTCCAATAAATGAATAAAATGATTGTTGACCACTTTGTTGTTCAGATATATCACATGTTTGTAACTCAATTAAACATGAATTGAAACAAAACACGGTATAGACTGAGGAGTGACTCTCGTGAGGTTCATGTGTTTTCTTCACTCCGCTGGGAAACTGCTCTCATGTCAAGAAGCATCAGATCAGTGCATGCACTGCATCGTCCAATCAGTGAGCGATACACAGTAAGGGGGCGGGGCGAGTGTCTGAGGATTTCACCGGAGGATGGTCTGGTGGTTCCTCGATTATCGCTCCTCGCTCCTCCAGCAGAAATAAGCGCCATGGGACGGTACTCAAGATGGCGCAGACAAATCAACTTCCGGTGAGACCGAGACCGAGGAGCGAGGCAATGAAAATAACCGACCTGAGACGCAGCCCTTGGCTCAGGCCCAGCATGGTGCAGGGACTAGCCTCACTTAGTGCTGATGGAGACATTACAGGGTGTTTCTCAACTTTAGATAAGGAGAAACAAACCACAAGCAGCAACAACAGCCCGGGTACACGATCTGTAGAGTGGAGCTGAGAACTCGATGATTAATTAAGTTGAATCTAGAAAGGTTGATCAGAATCAGAATACCTTTATTCGTCCCACAGAAGGGAAATGTTCATAACAAAGGGGAACTGTACACAATTCATGAATGTATTAAAGGAATACTAAACATTGAGAACATGAATATCACTAATGTGTGTGTATGTTTAGAGCCAAAGTGTCAATGTAAGCCTAGCATCATGTTTTCTTTCCCCTCATTCTGAAAGAAAGGTGAAATGTGCTAAGGTGACCATGTTGGTGTTGGTGACGTGTATTGTGAGAACAGAGATGTAGTTCATTGAGCGGTTTCACACCAAAAGAACGGTTACTTCACAGTTTTACGGCAAACTTTTTTTTTCTTGACTTGCAAAATTATCTTTTAAAATTGACAAACAATTGTGTAATTCATGGCACAATTCAAACGGGATCAAAAGATCATTTTTCTCTCGCCATTGACTTCAATACATATTCTTTCCTAAATAAGGTCCCGTGAGGTCCACCGGAAAGGGAGGGACTTCGGCTCTCCATCAAGTCATATTACAGGATTAAGGGATTGTTTTAACTGCCGTATGCAGAAAAAATGGCCGGCAAAAATGAAAATGAATAGAATATCACCGCCCATCTTCAGAGCAATCTAACCTAAATACATATCTGCTACAACATAAGAAACCAGAGCATAGTAACTCAGAGCATTGCGTACAATCCGGGACAGACGTGTCGCACTTATCCTTATCACATCAATTACATCATATTATATCATTTCCTTATCTGTGTCAGTTTCTCGTGCCGTATCTGGCTCTTAAATTGTTGCATACTGTATGCAGACATGTTATTTAAAACAACATTAAGATGACAAAACACTCAAGCATATTTAAAGTCAGATCCACTCGTGTCTTAGACGGGCAGTGATATCATAAACCTGTTAATGTACGAATTACCACTGTAGTGTTGTTACAGCTGTTCTTCCTGCACCTTGCTGCTGCGTGCTATGCTGCTTTTACCCTGGATTCAAGACATGGATGTTTAAAGTTTAACTTCTTCATATTTGTCTAACATGATCGTTTACTCTTCTCTTGTTTTTATTTGCATTGCATTTGATATTGAGGTAATCCAAAAGTAACAAGTCATCAGGATACATTAGTTTTATATTTTGATACTCAGATTAGATTACATATTTTGACGTGCAGCTAGTTTTTGTAATGGATTACATTTTTAAAGTAACCCTCCCACCCCTGCTTCTGATGCCAGAGGCGAAGCTAGTCCTCCTCCCAGCCTGCAGATCTGTCTCTGAACACTGCTCTGCTGTATACTAACACAGCTGAGGCAGAGAGGCTGTCATTATGACATTTACAAACCACCACTCCTTGATATTGTGGTTAGTGAGGAGAAGATCAAAAACACTGGAAGTTATCTGGAAGGGGCGTCGTATTCTGTGAGCATTTCAACATGTCATGTCATCTGATGTCACTGAAGAGGATGAAAGACATATTCATGAAAAATACTCTGTGGCCGTTCAGCTGCTGCTCTGTGGAGAACCAGCTGCCGCTCTGTGGAGAACCCAGCTGCCGCTCTGTGGAGAACCCAGCTGCCGCTCTGTGGAGAACCCAGCTGCCGCTCTGTGGAGAACCCAGCTGCCGCTCTGTGGAGAACCCAGCTGCCGCTCTGTGGAGAACCCAGCTGCCGCTCTGTGGAGAACCCAGCTGCAGCTCTGTGGAGAACCCAGCTGCCGCTCTGTGGAGAACCCAGCTGCTGCTCTGTGGAGAACCCAGCTTGTTGACCTCACTAACCCTAACCCTGACAGGTGGAATAATAGGGATGTTGACCTCGTGTTTTTGATCAGCATCACACAGTGAGTGTTTGCTTTGAAAATAAATACTGATGTGTGCTTTATGGGGGGGAAAAAAACTGCAGATTTTCATCCGATTTTTTTTTTACATGTTAAAATGTTTTTGGGTCTTGGATACTTCATGTTAGTAGCTTTTTGCTAAACATGAACAAGTATCAGAATCCCTTTAGTCCCACAGAGGGTACATGTACATTGTTACAGCAGAAAAGAGCCAAAGACAGCGTAATGTTACCCAAGTAGCATGCATACAAAAAAAGAAATTAAAGATAAAACAATAAAAAGAAAAAAGGTATGTAGTTGCCATGACGGAATCTGTATTACTAATAATTTACATGACTTATTACTGATTGCTGTTTAATATATAGACATTTTATTTATTGGGATGAATCAAATCCATCCTCTTCTCAGAGTCATGCAAAGAACATCCACTTTATGCAGAGATGAAAGTCTGACACTGTTTCACATTCAGTTTGTGTTGCTCCCCGCACGAACTTACTGAAGTCATCTGTATCATGTTACATAACATCAGCTGGATGTTACCAAATGACAATTGAACGTTTTTTGTATTTCTGTACCTCCACCAGTTGGCAAAAACACTTGGTATGCTTTTTGGTAGTTCTTAGAACTTTAAGCAGAACATATCTACATTTGCTTCAACTCTAACTCTAATGCATCCCTAGTCACCACCCTACTGAACCCAAGTGTCAGCCAAATGACAGGAAAAGTGTTCAATCAAGGACCAGGAGCTTTCAGTGATGTATTGTGCAGTGAGCACGGTGGTCCAATCAGGTAGTCCAATCAAAGAAATGATCTGTTAGTTATACATCGTCCTCTGTGTTCTCCAATATACATGTGTCACATGTGTCCACTCTACCCAGAGAGTAGTGGTACCTGGCCTCCAGGCTGAACATCCCTCTGACCTCGGGACATTTCCCTAAATCCTAAAAGCTCTACACAGATTGCAGCAATTGTGCGTTTGCTTCAGTAAAACAGCATCACCATCCACTCGGCATGACACAATCATCAGTAACATGTCCAATATCCATGCTGAGCTCAGACACGAGGAGGACATACTATAGCACGGTGTAAGAGCAGCAGCAGACAACCGGCACGGCCCCTGGTAGACACTCACAATGCAGACTGTTGGAATTGTGTGCAATTAACCTGCAATGTGCAATATAAACGTGCAATAAACGTAATCCTTTTTACGTGCAAAAAGGACTTTTTATAATATCTCAACGCTTTCATATTTGTACTTGGCTATCTGAATGCTGATACAAATGTTTAGCCATGAATGAGAACGTATTTATCTTTATTTTTATTGAATTACCAATGTGTGTTTCTCAATATTGAACATGTTAGCTTAATCTTTATTATTGTACGCCTTTTTTGAATGCCATGTCACTTGCTGTAGCACTGTAGACTTCCCCGCTGTGGGACTACGTGTGGCGGGATGGTCCTTTTTAAATGCAGAACCACCCAATCGCCAAAAGGCCTGACAGTGCCACCTGGGGAATTTCGCCCCAGGAGATATGTAATGTACACCTCAGAAATAAGAAGGCTCTACAAGTTTGTGACTGACACAAGACAGATGCGTGGTTCACTTTATAATGAAAAGGTTTAACAGTTTATTTCAAAATGTCAATCACATGTATTTGTTTTATATCTTGGTAAAAACACTTTATATAGAAAATTACTAAAATCAATGAGGGGAAAAAGGGAGCAAATCAAAACTCACTACAAACTGTTTCCCAGTGCTCCTACCACTACAAGCCGTGAAGGGGATCAGACTGTGTGCATAGCCTCCACCACTAGCTGGCTCCAACTCCACTACAAGGGGCAAAGAAACAACACATGAGTGTAAAGCAGAAGAAACAATTATCCAGCTGGTCCAAACGAGCAAAATACACTAACATCCTAAATATAAGACTGCAAAACTAAATTGAAACAAAAACCTAACTCAAGCAACATCTAACTGTAGCAAAACCTAACTGTAGCGAAACACATTGTACATTAGATTACAATACAGAAGTACACATTTAAAACTTTAAACTTACCACTACTCAGTATGATGAATACTAAAGTACTAAGGACCAACACACATCCCTCCAGGTTAACAGGACTTCAGGCATCACATGTGGCCAAAGGAACACCAGGTGGACCAGGATACAAGCTGACAGTATAGGCTAATACAAATGAATGGAGTTCAGTGCTAATATAAGATGCACATGAGGAATATTACG
The DNA here is from genome assembly GCF_902827115.2 of Pseudochaenichthys georgianus. Taxonomy (NCBI): domain Eukaryota; kingdom Metazoa; phylum Chordata; class Actinopteri; order Perciformes; family Channichthyidae; genus Pseudochaenichthys; species Pseudochaenichthys georgianus. Next base: position 2,812,794 of record NC_047517.1, read on the forward strand.
TTGCTGATCAAACATGACATCCAGTATCTGACAATGTACCTACCCTCAAGGTGGCCATGTGGCAACAGGCAGGCAGCAAACGAACCAAACGAACCATGATGCCACAGGTGCCTTAAATACCCCTGAGTTAATTAGGGGTTGGCTGCTTTAGGTGATGGTGAGTTCAGGGCCTAGAGATGAGTGTGGGACGTTACCTGAACCCAGTGTCCCTGCTACAAAAGGAATTCTGATTCTGAAAAAAGGCAGAACAAAAACAGTAGTGTTTTCGATCTGTGCATTTTATTTAAATGTGCAACAGGAGCAGCATCCAATACAAGGGTGCATTCTCCGCATTGTACTTTCTCTAACTTATATCGAAGTCAAAGTCAACTTTATTGTCAATCTTTCAGTTTGTGTGTACAGACAGAGAGATCGAAATACCGTTTCCCACAATCCCGAATACAAAAATACAAATATATAT